>NW_007158114.1:0-652 GCF_000164805.1 Carlito syrichta | reverse complement strand
GTTTGTGATGAGTATCTCTCTCAAGAGTCCTTCTTGTGATAGGTGCTTCAGTGATTGTGTCTCCTCTGTGATGAGGGCCCCAGCGACTGTTGTTCTTCTGTGATGGGTGCATAAGAGACTGCTTCGTCTCTGAGAAATGCAGGATCACAGGTCTTCCTTTGTGATTTATGCCACAGTGACTGGGCATACTCCATAATGGGTGCCCCAGTAACTAGCCATCCTTCATTTTTTGTACCTCATTTACTGGACCTTCTCCCTGGTGCCCCAGTGAGGGACACTCCACCATAATGATTGTCCCAGAGACTGGGCCTGCTATGTAATTTATCTCTCAGTGATTACTGCTTTTCTTTGGTTGGTCTGCCTTTTTGGTGGGTGCTTTAATGACTAGCTCTCTTCTGTTATGGCTCCCACAGTGACTGCCAAAACTCTGTGATTGGTGACACAGGGATTGTTCCTCCTCTGTGTTGTGTGCCCAGGTAACTGGCCGTCTTTTGTGATGACTGTCCTAGTGACAGGCCTTCTTCTGTAATGTGTGCTTCAGTGACTACAACTCTTCTCTAATATCTGCCCCCGTGACTGACCCTACTACCTCTTCATGCCCATTGACTGAAACTCCTCTGTGATGAATGTCACAGTGAAAATCCCTCTTCTG
>NW_007158113.1:0-809 GCF_000164805.1 Carlito syrichta | reverse complement strand
TTCTATCTACTCCCTTTTGGAGTTTAAGCACAACTGGCTAGCATTAACATTAAAATAAAAATCATAAGACTGACAAAACAGGCTCTGTGGAAATAAGATACCAAATTCAAACCTGACTCTGGTATAGCATCACATGACAGATAGTAAGCCCTAAAGGAAATAGAAATGTTTTCCCAAAAATTTATTTTTGATGTATTTTGAAATGGCTCTGCAAAGTTGTCTCTTGGAGAAATTTGCATCTGTAGACGATCTCCTTTCTAGAGTTTTCCATATCATGAAGAGATTTAACTAAGAGTGTGATACCTTTCAGAGTCAGAAAGGAGACATTTATCATTTATGATCTCTGAAGTCTGCTATTTATGGGCTTTATCTGCATAACAAGAACATGACATCCACAACCTTCCTTAACTAAGCATTTATTTCTACTGACTTCAAATTCTTCAGACAAAGTATGAACTCTTTTAACCAATTGCTAATCAGAAAATCTTTGAATCTCCCTGTGACCTGTAATCCCTTCCTCTGAGATGTTCTGACTTTCTGGGACAATCCATCATATACATTACATGTATTGATTTATGTTTTGACTGTAACCTCTGCCTCCTTGAAATGTATAAAGCCAAAGGTAACTCAGTCAGCTTGTACACATGTGCTCACAACATCTTCAGGCTGGACCCTGGGCTATGGTCACTAATATTTGACTCAGAATAAACTTCTTTGAATATTTTATAGAGTTTGGCTTTATCAACACATATTTAAGAAAATAATGACTGAATATGTCTCAGATCTGGGGAAATACAACAACATCTAAA
>NW_007158112.1:0-768 GCF_000164805.1 Carlito syrichta | reverse complement strand
GTATATTTTACTACATGTATTTTTTTTTTATTGTAAGTGACCGGAAAGGTGGGAGCTGTGGAAGTATAATAGCAACAAAGATGACTACTTCTGACTGTTCCAAATTTATGAACTACATTTGTGAAAAGAAAATAGCTTATCTTGCTACCTAATATGAGAAAAACCCCACAGCAAAAGACAGATGTAATATTTGTTTTTCCTTATAAAGTCTTGGAATTGGAAGTTCTGGAATCTTCTCTTTTTTCTGAGAGCATCTTTGCTTTTTTCTGGGCTGTATCTATATGCTGGTTCCTGAGTGAGTTGAAGCTAAATAATTTCATACATCAGAATTGCTAGAAACTAGTCTAATAGTAATTAAAGTCACTATTCTGTAAGAGTTTTGTATGTATTGCTATTTGATGTCTTGCCTTTTAAATTTTTGTTTGTATTTTAAAGATGTGAGGTACAATTCAGGGTTAGGTATACAAATGATTCATTATGCAGGAACCCTTATTGATGATGTGTGCCTCCCATCCCTGATAGATTCCCACTACTGCCAATCCCACAACCCTTTCCCTGGCAGTTTCCCACTACTGCCAGTCCCTTTCTTATAGTATCATGATAATGGTTCAAGGTCAGCTTATAAGTGAGAACATGGGGTATTCAGTTCTTTGTTTCTGTGGTAGATCACTCAGTATTAAAGACCTTAAGTCCATCCAAATTGCTGTGAAGCTCATAATTTTGTCCTTTATGGCATCTTCTAAGAGAACGACAGGATAGTACACTGAA
>NW_007158111.1:0-1161 GCF_000164805.1 Carlito syrichta | reverse complement strand
CAGCTACCTAGCTACACAGATGGCTAGCCACTTGAATTAGCTAGCTGACTTAACCAACTAGCCTCGTTAGCCAGCTGGCTAGCCAGGTGACTTAACTAGCTGATATCAGTAGATTGCCAACTGGCTAGCCAGCTGACTTATTTAGCTAACTATCTATGTATCCCGCTGGATTGCCAACCGACGTAAATACCTAGATATCTAGCTATCCAGCTGAATAGCGAGTTGACTTAACTAGGTGAGTTAACTGGCTAGCCAGCTGGCTAGCCAGCTGATTAAACTAGTTGGCTACACAGCTAGGCATCTGGCTAGCCAGCTGACTAATTAGCTGCCTCCCTAGATAATGTGCTGAATTTACTACCTGAAATAAGTAGCCAGCTACCTACCTAGCTACCTAACTAGCTAACCGAGTTAACTAGGTGACTTAACTAGCTAGATAGCTGACATAACAAGCTGATTTAACTAGGTTCCTTGCTAGCTGACTTAACTAGCTTAAATAACTAGCTACCCAGCTGTCTAGCCATCTGAGTTAACTAGTTTTTTTTTGAGTTGGAGTTTCACTCCATCACCCAGACTGGAGTGCAGTGGTCTCCTGGTCACCGTAGCCTTGACCCACTGGGCTCTGGTGATACTTCCAACTCAGCTTTCCGAGTAGCTGGAACTACAGGTGTGCACTACCACACCCAGCTGATTTCTGATTTATTGTAGAGATGAGGTCTCACTGCTCAGGCGAGTCTCAAACCCGTGGGCTCAGGCAATCCACTCACCTCAGCCTCCCAAAGGTGCAGGATTACAGGCTGAGCCACCAAGCCCACCTCATTAACTAGTTTTCTATCTAGCAGAGAGCTGGCTAGCCAACAGACATAACAAGGTAATTAAACTAGCTAGCTAAATGGCTAGACAGCTGACTTAACTAGATAGCTACAATGATAGGCAGCAGGCTAGCCAGCTGTCTTAAGTAACTGACTTAACTAGCTAGCCAGCTGACTGAACTAGCTGACATAACTATATAGCTACCTAGCTTGCCAGCTGATTTAACTAGCTGAAAACTATATCGCTACCTAGCTTGCCAGCTGATTTAACTAGCTGACTTAACTATATAGCTACCTAGCTTGCCAGCTGATTTAACTAGCTGACTAACAAGCTGACAACCTAGAAAGCCAG
>NW_007158110.1:0-580 GCF_000164805.1 Carlito syrichta | reverse complement strand
GGGGCACCAAGGTCTGATTTTTCAAGAATATTCTCTAAGGTACACTTGAAATTGCCTGAGGTCCTCCTTTGGCCTTTCCTCATTTGTGACAGAGCTCTTGCTTTTCTCTTTAGTTCTGTTATTCAGTGTCAGAGGGAGAGGATTTCCCTTCTGATTTTTGCTCAGCCCTCTATTCTTCCCTGATTTGTGCTCTGGATTGTTCTATTTTGAAATAGGATGGTGGATGGGAAGCTTTGTTGTCTCTTGTAATTTTTAAAAGTCAAATAAATTAGGGGATGGGGCGCTAGGATTCAGAAACTACTTGTAAATTGCAGTGTTCACTTATTGTGGTATGTGTTCCCTCAGATCCACTCCCTACCACCATTCTATAAGACAATGCAAAGCAGAAACCAATGCAAAAAATAATTGAACACACACACAGACATATACACACACTCCAAAACAAAATAGAATAACAACAAAGTGAAACAAGACAAACAAGAAAAAAATCAAGAAAACTGAACACACACACACACACACACACACACACAGAGAGACAGAGAGAGAGAGAGAGAGAGAGAGAGAGAGAGAGAGAGAGAGA
>NW_007158109.1:0-629 GCF_000164805.1 Carlito syrichta | reverse complement strand
TTATCTATATGACCAAATAACAGGAGAAAAATTTGCCACCTTATACTCTCGAATTCTGAACATCATAATTTTATCACATTGACATTTCAAGATAGAAAAAAGTATCATTCAACGTGCAAGATCTTGGTAAATGACATTCTATTTAGAATACATATTTTATGCTCACAATTATGTTACATTCTTATATGCAATTTCAATACTTAAATCATTTGCTATATGGTGCATCTAGTACACAGTGCTTCCACATCTTGGAGGCAGTTCACATTTGTGTTTTCCTAACTCTGTCCTGACTGGTGTTCTCTTTAACAGTTTAAAGAACTTTGTACTTCACTATGAACATTTTATTTTTCAATAAGAAATGCACTTTCTGTAATATTTTCTACAAATGCTTTGACATTACATCTGGACTATGATTGATCTACATTTATATGTATAGTTTTATGTACCTGTATCTATATATCTAGATGTATCTCTTTCTTTCTTTCCTATTATATGTCTTGAAACTTCATCACTGGATTGCTCCTTTTTTACACCAAACCTCTTTTTTCCCTACCAAAATGTAGTGAAAAGAAAAACAACTGGTAGAAGAACTATTACTTGGCATTTTCTTAGTAATTAATAACTGAGTG
>NW_007158108.1:0-8842 GCF_000164805.1 Carlito syrichta | reverse complement strand
CGACCCGTCTCTACAATAAATAAAAAATTAGCCAGGTGTGATAGCGTGTGCCTGTAGTTCCAGCTACTTGGAAGGCTAAGGCAGAAGGATTATTGCTTGAGCCCAGCAGGTGTCGCTGGGGTGGCCTTGAGTGTGCCACTGCACTCCAGTCTGGATGATAAAGTGAGACTCCAACACAAAAAAAAAAAAAAAAAAGAAAAAAAAGCTGCACATGCAGCTGCCACAGGACCCAGCAACTGCACGTGAGCATTTATCCAGAAAAATGAAGACTTGTGCTCACACAGAAACCTGAATGGGTCTGTTCATAGCACCTTTATTCATAAGGGTCAGAGACTGGAAACCAACCAGACATCCTTCAACAGGTGATGGTTAAACTGTGGTTCATATGTGTGGTGGGTACTGCTCAGCAATAAAAAGGAATGAATTATCTAAAACTCACAGCCAACATATTGCTAAATGGGCACATATTGGAAGCATTTCCCCTGAAAACCAGAACAGGGCAAGGCTGCCCACTCTCACCTCTCCTGTTCAACATAGTGTTGGAAGTCGCAGCTTGAGAAATCAGACAAGATAAGGAAATCAGGGTATCCAAATATGAAAAGAAGAAGTCAAATTATTCCTCTTTGCTGAAAATATGATCCTATACCCCCAAAATCCAAGAGAATCTGTCACAAACCTCCTGGCACTGATAAAGGACTTTGAAAAAGTCTCAGGGTACAAAACAAATGTGCAAAAGACAGTCACATTCTAATACACCAACAACAAACAGGCAAAGAACCAAATAAAATGCACAATCCCATTCACAATAGCCACAAAAAAATGAAATACCTCGGCATCTTCCTAACCAGAGAAGTGAAAGACCTTTACAATGAAAACTGCAAAACATCTTTCAAAGAAATCAAAGATGACACAAACAAATGGAAAGATATTCCAAACTCATGAATTGGAAGAATCAAGATTGTTAAGATGTCCATCCTACCAAAGGCAATCTACAGATTCAGTGCTATATCCATTAAATTAGCAACATCAATCTTCTCAGACCTGAAAACAGCAACATAAATATTCATGTGGAAACATGAATGACCACAAATAGCCAAATAATACTTAACAAAAGAAACAAAGTGGGAGGTATCACACTTCCAGACTCTAAACTTTATAAGGCTACAATAATCAAAACAACCTAGTATTGGTATAAGAACAGGCATATATACCAGTGGAACAGCATAGAGATTCTGGAAGCAAAACCTCAATCTCTCAACCAACTCATCTTCAAAAAATCCTCCACCACCAACCACTGGGGAAAGGAGTAAATGGTGCTATTAAGTAAACGGCGCTCTACAAAAAACCCTGTCTCTACAAATAAAAAATAAAATAATAAAGTAAAATTAAATTAAATTAAATAATTAGCCAGACTTAGTGGTTCCTGCCTGGCATCCCAGCACTTTGCGAGGCTGAGGCGGGAGGATCGCTTGAGACCAGAGGTTTGAGCCTAGCCTGGGCTTCATAGGAAAACCCTGTCTCTGCAAAATAAAATAAAACAGTAAAGTAAAATGGAAAAAATGATAATAAAAAAAGTTATTAACCAGATTTAGTGGTACTGGCCTGAAATCCCAGCATTTTGGGAAGCCAAGCCAGGAGGATCACTTGAGGCTAGGAGTTTAAGACTAGCCTGAGCCTCATAGCAAATCCCTGTATCTAAAAAAAAAAAAAAACAAAAACAAAAAACTAGTGATGTAAAATTAAATAAAATTAAATAAAGTAAAATAAAATGAAATAAGATAAAATTATTAGCCAAACTTAGTGGTTCCTGCTTGGCATCCCATCACTTTAGGAGGTGGAGGAGGGAGGATCACTTGAGGCCAGGGTTGGAGCCTAGCCTGGGCCTCACAACAAAACCCTGTCTCTACAAAATAAAAAAATAAAATTGTAAAGTAAAATAAAATAAAATAATTAGCAAGACTTACTGGTACCTGCCTGACATCCCAGTATTTTGGGAGGCCGAGGCGGGAGGATCGCTTGAGGCTAGGAGTTTGAGAATAGCATGGGCCTCATAGCAAAACACTGGGTCTATAAAATAAAAAAAAGTAAATTAAAATAAAATAAAATAAAGTGAAGTAATGTTTACTAAAGTAAAATAAATAAAGTAAAGCAAACTAAACTAAAATAAAATAATTAGCCAGACTTAGTGGTTCCTCCTGTTATTCCAGCACTTTGGGAGGCTGAGGAGGAAAGATCACTTGAGACCAGGAGTTTGAGACTAGCATGGGCCTCATAGCAAAACTCTGTCTCTACAAAATAAAAAAAATAAAATAAAATAATTAGCCAGACTTTGTGGTTCATGCCTGCCATTTCAGCATTTTGGGAGACTGAGGCGGGAAGATCACTTGAGGCCAAGAGTTTGAACTAGCGTGGACCTCATAGGAAAACCTTGTCTCTCCAAAATAAAAAAATAAAACAGTAAAGTAAAATGAAATAAAAAATAAACTAAAATAAAGTAATTAGCCAGTCTTACTCGTTCCTGCCTGGCTTCACAGCAGTGGGGGAGTCCGAGGTAGGAGCATCGCTTGAGGCCAGGACTCTTACACAAGCCAGGAGATCATGGCAAAACCCTGTCTCTACAAAATAAAAAAAAAATAGTAAAGTAAAATAAAATAATTAGCCAGACTTAGTGGTTCCCACCTGTCATCCCACCACTTTGGGAGGCTGAGGGGGGAGGATTGCTTGAGTCCAGGGGTTTGAGACTAGCATGGGCCTCATAGCAAAACTCTGATTCTACAAAAAATAAAAAATAAATTAAAATAGTAAAGTAAATAAAATAAAATAAAGTATAATAAATAAAATAAAATAAAATAATTTGCCAGACTTAGTAGTCCCTGCCTGGTGTCCCAGCATTCTGAAGCCAAAGCAGGAGGAGTGCTTGAGGCCAGAAGTTTGAAACTATCCTGGGGCTCATCGCAAAGGCCTGTCTCTACAAAATGAAAAAGTTAAATAGTAAAGTGAAATGAAATTAAATTAAATAATTAGCTAGACTTAGTGGTTCGTGCCTGGCATCCCAGCCCTTTGGAAGGCATAGGCAGGAGGATTGGAAGAGGCCAGGAGTTTGAGACTAGCCTGGACCTCATTAAAAAATCCTGTCTCTACAAAATAAAAAAATAAAATAGTAAAGTAAAATAAAATAAGATATAACAAAATGAAATGAAATATTTAGCCAGATTTAGTGGTCTTTCTTGACATCCCAGCATTTTGAGAGGCCGAGGAAGGAGAATTGCTTGAGGCCAAGAGTTTGAAACTAGCCTGGGCCTCATAGCAAAACCCAGTCTATACAAAATAAGAAAATGCAATAGTAAAGTTAAAATAAAATAAAATAGAATAGAATAAAATAATCAGCCAGACTTAGTGGTTCCTGCCTGTCATCTCAGCATATTGGAAGGCTGAGGTGGGAGGACCACATGAGGTCAGCAGATTGAGACTCACCTGGGCCTCATAGCAAAACTCCGTCTCTATAAAATAAAAAAATGAAATATTAAAGTTAAATTAAATTAAATTAAATTAAATAATTAGCCATACTTATTGGTTCCTGCCTGACATCCCAGCACTTTGGGAGATTGAGGTGGGAGGATCGCTTGAAGCCAAGAGTTTGAAGTCAGCCTGGGCCTCACAGCAAACCCTGTCTCTAAAAAATGAAAACAATGAAATAGTGATGTAAAATAAAATAAAATAAAGTAATATAAAATAATTATCCAGACGTAGTGGTTACTGCCTGGCATCCCAGCACATTGGGAGGCCAAGGTGGGATGATTGCTTGAGGCCAGGAGTTTGAGCTGAGGTTGGGTCTCATAGCAAAACCCTGTTTCTACAAAATAAAAAATAAATTGTAAAGTATAATAAAGTAAAATAAGATAAAATAAAATAATTAGTGAGACTTAGTGGTTCCTGCCTGACATCCCAGCATTTTGGGAGGCCCTGAGGCAGGAGGATCACTTGAGGCTAGGAGTTTGAGACTAGCATGGGCCTCATAGCAAAACCCTGTGTCTACAAAACAAAACAAAAATAGTAAAGTAAAATTAAATTAAATTAAATTAAATAATTAGCCAGACTTAGTGGTTCATGCCTGTCATCTCAGTATTTTGGAACGCTAGGGCAAGAAGATTGCTTGAGGCCAGGAGTTTGAACAAGCCTGGCATCATAGGAAAACCCTGTCTCCACAAAATAAAAAAATAAAACAGTAAAGTAAAATGAAATAAAAAATAAATTAAAATAAAACAATTAACCAGAATTATTGGCACCTGCCTGGCATCATAGCAGTTGGGGAGGCTGAGGCAGGAGGATTGCTTGAGTCCAGGACTTCAAGACTAGCCTGAGGTTCATAGCAAAACCCTGTCTCTACAAAACAAAAAAATTAAATAATAAAGTAAAATAAAATATTTAGCCAGACTTAGTGGTTCCTGCCTGTTATCCAAGCACTTTGGGAGGCAGGAGGATTGCTTGAGGTCAAGAATTTGAGACTAGCATGGGCCTCATAGCAAAACTCTGACTTTACATAGTAAAAAAATAAAATAGTAAAGTGAAGTAAATAAAATAAAATAAAGTATAATTAAATTAAATTAAATAATTAGCTAGACTTAGTGGTTCCTTTCTGGCATCCCAGCACTTTGGGAGACTGAGACGGGAGAATCACTTGAGGCCAGAAGTTTAAGACTAGCCTGGACCTCATAGGAAAACCCTTTCTCTACAAAAATTTAAAAAAAGGTAAAGTAAAATAAAATAATAAAAAAATTATAAGGCAGACTTAATGGTCCCTGACTGAAATCCCAGCAGTTTGGGAGGCCAAGGTGGGAGGATCACTTGAGGCTAGGAGTTTGAGACTAGCATGGGCCTCATAGCAAAACCCTGTGTCTATAAAATAAAAAAAATAAAATAGTAAAATTATAAAATAAAATAAATTGAAGTAAAGTTCAGTAAAGTAAAGTAAATAAAGTAAAGCCAAGTAAAATAAAATAAAATAATTAGTCAGACTTAGTGGTTCCTGCCTGGCATCCCAGCAATTTGGGGGCAGAGATGGGAAGATCACTTGATGCCATGAGTTTGAGACTAGCCTGGGCCTCATAGCGAAACCCTGTCTCTACAAAATAGAAAAAATGAAATACTAAAGTAAAATAAAATAAAGCAAAATTAAATTAAATTAAATAATTAGCCAGACTTAGTGGTTCCTGCTTAGTATCTCAGCACTTTGGGAGGCCAAGGCAGGAGGACTGCTTGAGGTCAGGAGTTTGAGGCAAGCCTGGGCCTCATAGCAAAGTCCTGTCTCTAAAAAATGAAAAAAATAAAATAGTGATGTAAAATAAAATAAAATGAAGTAAAATAAAATAATTAGCCACACTCAGTGGTTCCTGCCTGGCATCCTGGCACTTCGGAAGGCCAAGGTGGGAGGATCCCTTGAGCAGGAGTTTGAGAGCAACTTGGACCTCATAGCAAAACACTGTCTCTACAAAATAAAAAATAAACAGTAAAGTAAAATGTAAAAAAATAATTTAAAAAACTATTAGACAGACTGAGTGGTTCCTGCCTGGCATCCCAGCACTTTGAGAGGCCAAGGCATGAGGATCACTTGAGGCCAAAAGTTTGAGTCTAGCCTGGGCCTTATAGGAAAACCCTGTCTCTACAAAATAAAAAAAAAAATAAACAGTAAAGTAAAATGAAAAAAATAATTAAAAAAATTATTAGCCAGACTTAGTGGTCCATGCCTGAAATCCCAGCAGTTTGAGAGGCCAAGGCAGGAGGATCGCTTGAGGCCAGGAGTTTGAGACTAGCCTGGGCCTTAGAGCAAATCCCTGTCTCTAAAAAATAAAAAAAATTAAATAGTGATGTAAAATAAAATAAAATGAAATGAAATAAAATGAAATAAAATAAAATAACTTGTCAAAGTTAGTGTTTTCTGCCTGGCATACCAGCACTTTGAGAGGTGAAGGCAGAACGATCACTTGAGGCCAGGAGGTTGAGACTAGCCTGAGCCTCATAGTAAAATGCTGTCTCTACTAAATAAAAAATAAAATAGTAAAGAAAAATTAAATTAAATTAAATTAAAATATTAACCAGACTAGTTGTTCATTTCTGTTATCCCAGCATTTTGGGAGGCCAAGCAGGCAGATTGCTTGAGGCCAGGAGTTTGCTGGCCCATAGGAAAACCCTGTCTCTACAAAATAAAAAAATAAAACAGTAAGGTAAAATGAAATAAAACATAAATTAAAATAAAATAATTAGCCAGACTTGATGGTTCATGCCTGACATCACAACATTTGGGAGACTGAGGAAGGAGGATTGCTTGAGTCCAGGAGTTTGAGACTAGCATGGGACTCATAGCAAAACCCTATCTCTATGCAATAAAAAAATAAAATAGTAAAGTAAAATAAAATAAAATAGTTAGCCAGAATAATAGTTCCTTTCTTTCATCCCAGCACTTTGGGAGGCCAAGGCAGGAGGATTGCTTGAGGCCAGGAGTTGCAAACTATCCTGGGGCTCATAGAAAAATCCTGTCTCTACTAAATAAAAAGATAAAATAGTAAAGTAAAATAAAATAAAGTAAAATAAAATAAAATAATTAGTCTGAATTTGTGGTTCTTGCTGGTAATCCCAGCATTTTGGGGGGCTGAGATGGGAGATCGTTTGAGGCCAGGACTTTGAGACTTGCCTGGGCCTCACAGCAAAATCCTGTCTCTAGAAAATAAAAAAAATAAAATAGTAAAGTAATATAAAATAAAATAAATGAAATAATTAGCCAGACTTAATGGCTCCTGCCTGTCATCCCAGCACTTTGGGAGGCTGAGGTGAGAGGATGGCTTAGGACCAGGAATTTGAGACTAGTCTGGGCCTCATAGCAAAACCTTATCTCTACAAAATAAAAAAAAAATGCTAAAGTAAAATAGAATAGAATAGAATAAAATAAGTAGCCAGACTTATTGGTTCCTGCCTGGAATCCCAACAATTTGGGAGACCAAGTCAGGAAGATTGCTTGAGGCCAGGAGTTTGAGACTAGCATAGTCCTCATAGCAAAACCCTGTGTCTAGAAAATGAAAAAATAAATTAGTAAAGCAAAATAAAATAATATAAAATAATTGGCCAGACTTAGTGGTTCCTGCCTGGCATTCCAGCTCTTTGGGAGACTAAAGTGGGAGGATCGCTTGAGGCCAAGAGTATGAGACTAGCCTGGGCTTTTTAGAAACAACTTGTTTCTATAAAACAAAACAAAAAAAAATAGTAAAGTAAAATGAAATGAAATAAAATAAAATATTAGTCAGACTTAGTGATTCCTGCCTGTCATCCCAGCAGTTTGAGAGGCCTAGGCAGGAGGATCGCTTGTGTACAGGAATTTGAGACTAGCCTGGAATTCATAGCAAAACCCTTTCCCAAATAATAAAACCATAAAATAGTAAAGTAAAACAAAATAAAATAAAATTGAAATTAATAAAACAAAATAATTAGCCAGATTTAGTGTTTCCTGCCTCGCATCCCAGCATTTTGGGAGGCTGAGGCCAGAGGATTGCTTGAGGCCAGGAGATTGAGACTAGCCTGGGTCTCATAGGAAAACCCTGTCTCTACAAAATAAAACAATAAAATGGTAAAGTAAAATAAAAATAAAATAAAATAAATACAATAATTGGCTAGAGTTAGTGGTTTCTGGCTGTCTTCCTTGCACTTTGAGAGGCACAGGTGGGAAGATCACTTGAGGCCAGGAGTTTTAGAGACTAGCCTGGGCATCATAGCAAAACCCTGTCTATAAAAAATAAATAAATATAATAGTAATGTAAAATAAAATAGACTAGAATAAAAAATAAATAAAATAAAATAAAATAAAATGATTAGCCAGACTTAGTGGTTCCTGCCTGGCATACCATCACTTTGGAAGACTGAGGCGGGAAGATAGCTTGAGGCCAGGAGTTTGACCTAGCCTGGGCTTCATACCAAAACCCTGTCTCTAGAAAATAAAATAGTAAACAAAAATAATATAAAATAAAATGAAATAAAATAAATTAAAATAAGATAAATATAATAATTAGCCAGAATTAGTGATTTCTGGCTGTCTTCCTAGCATTTTGGGAGGCCGAGGTGGGAGGAATGCATGAGGCCAGGAGTTTGAGACTAGGCTGGGTATCATAGCAAAACCATATCTCTACAAAATAAATAAATATAATAGTAACATAAAATAAAATAGAAATGGATAGAGTAAAATAAAATAAAATACATAAAATAAAATGAAATAAAATAATTAGCCAGATTTAGTGGTTCCTGCCTGGCATCTAACCACTTTGGGAGGCCAAGGTAGGAGGATTGCTTGAGGCCAGGAGTTTGAGACTAGCCTGGGTCTCATAGCCAAACCCTGTCTTAAAAAAAAAAGAAATAGAAGTAAAATAAAATAAAGTAAAATAACATAAAATAATTTGCCAGAGTTAGAGGTTCCTGTCTATCATCCCAGCATTTTGGGAGGCAGAGGCTACAGGATTGCTTGAGGCTAGGAGTTTGAGACTAGCCCCAGTCTCATAGCAAAACCCTGACTCTAGAAAACCAAAAAAAATTAAAATAATAATGTAATATAAAATAAAATAAAGTAATTAGTCAGACTTAGTGATTCCTGCCTGTCATTCCAGCACTTTTGAAGGCCTAGGTGAGAGTATCACTAAGGTGCAGGAGTTTGAGACTAGCCTGGGCCTCATAGAAAACCCTGTCCCTAATAAAAAAAATAATAATATATTAAAGTAAAACAAAATGAAATAAAATAAAATTAGATAGAAATGAATAAAATAAAATAATTAGCCAACTTAGTGGTTCCTGCCTGGCATCCCAGCAC
>NW_007158107.1:0-9922 GCF_000164805.1 Carlito syrichta | reverse complement strand
CGACCCGTCTCTACAATAAATAAAAAATTAGCCAGGTGTGATAGCGTGTGCCTGTAGTTCCAGCTACTTGGAAGGCTAAGGCAGAAGGATTATTGCTTGAGCCCAGCAGGTGTCGCTGGGGTGGCCTTGAGTGTGCCACTGCACTCCAGTCTGGATGATAAAGTGAGACTCCAACACAAAAAAAAAAAAAAAAAAGAAAAAAAAGCTGCACATGCAGCTGCCACAGGACCCAGCAACTGCACGTGAGCATTTATCCAGAAAAATGAAGACTTGTGCTCACACAGAAACCTGAATGGGTCTGTTCATAGCACCTTTATTCATAAGGGTCAGAGACTGGAAACCAACCAGACATCCTTCAACAGGTGATGGTTAAACTGTGGTTCATATGTGTGGTGGGTACTGCTCAGCAATAAAAAGGAATGAATTATCTAAAACTCACAGCCAACATATTGCTAAATGGGCACATATTGGAAGCATTTCCCCTGAAAACCAGAACAGGGCAAGGCTGCCCACTCTCACCTCTCCTGTTCAACATAGTGTTGGAAGTCGCAGCTTGAGAAATCAGACAAGATAAGGAAATCAGGGTATCCAAATATGAAAAGAAGAAGTCAAATTATTCCTCTTTGCTGAAAATATGATCCTATACCCCCAAAATCCAAGAGAATCTGTCACAAACCTCCTGGCACTGATAAAGGACTTTGAAAAAGTCTCAGGGTACAAAACAAATGTGCAAAAGACAGTCACATTCTAATACACCAACAACAAACAGGCAAAGAACCAAATAAAATGCACAATCCCATTCACAATAGCCACAAAAAAATGAAATACCTCGGCATCTTCCTAACCAGAGAAGTGAAAGACCTTTACAATGAAAACTGCAAAACATCTTTCAAAGAAATCAAAGATGACACAAACAAATGGAAAGATATTCCAAACTCATGAATTGGAAGAATCAAGATTGTTAAGATGTCCATCCTACCAAAGGCAATCTACAGATTCAGTGCTATATCCATTAAATTAGCAACATCAATCTTCTCAGACCTGAAAACAGCAACATAAATATTCATGTGGAAACATGAATGACCACAAATAGCCAAATAATACTTAACAAAAGAAACAAAGTGGGAGGTATCACACTTCCAGACTCTAAACTTTATAAGGCTACAATAATCAAAACAACCTAGTATTGGTATAAGAACAGGCATATATACCAGTGGAACAGCATAGAGATTCTGGAAGCAAAACCTCAATCTCTCAACCAACTCATCTTCAAAAAATCCTCCACCACCAACCACTGGGGAAAGGAGTAAATGGTGCTATTAAGTAAACGGCGCTCTACAAAAAACCCTGTCTCTACAAATAAAAAATAAAATAATAAAGTAAAATTAAATTAAATTAAATAATTAGCCAGACTTAGTGGTTCCTGCCTGGCATCCCAGCACTTTGCGAGGCTGAGGCGGGAGGATCGCTTGAGACCAGAGGTTTGAGCCTAGCCTGGGCTTCATAGGAAAACCCTGTCTCTGCAAAATAAAATAAAACAGTAAAGTAAAATGGAAAAAATGATAATAAAAAAAGTTATTAACCAGATTTAGTGGTACTGGCCTGAAATCCCAGCATTTTGGGAAGCCAAGCCAGGAGGATCACTTGAGGCTAGGAGTTTAAGACTAGCCTGAGCCTCATAGCAAATCCCTGTATCTAAAAAAAAAAAAAAACAAAAACAAAAAACTAGTGATGTAAAATTAAATAAAATTAAATAAAGTAAAATAAAATGAAATAAGATAAAATTATTAGCCAAACTTAGTGGTTCCTGCTTGGCATCCCATCACTTTAGGAGGTGGAGGAGGGAGGATCACTTGAGGCCAGGGTTGGAGCCTAGCCTGGGCCTCACAACAAAACCCTGTCTCTACAAAATAAAAAAATAAAATTGTAAAGTAAAATAAAATAAAATAATTAGCAAGACTTACTGGTACCTGCCTGACATCCCAGTATTTTGGGAGGCCGAGGCGGGAGGATCGCTTGAGGCTAGGAGTTTGAGAATAGCATGGGCCTCATAGCAAAACACTGGGTCTATAAAATAAAAAAAAGTAAATTAAAATAAAATAAAATAAAGTGAAGTAATGTTTACTAAAGTAAAATAAATAAAGTAAAGCAAACTAAACTAAAATAAAATAATTAGCCAGACTTAGTGGTTCCTCCTGTTATTCCAGCACTTTGGGAGGCTGAGGAGGAAAGATCACTTGAGACCAGGAGTTTGAGACTAGCATGGGCCTCATAGCAAAACTCTGTCTCTACAAAATAAAAAAAATAAAATAAAATAATTAGCCAGACTTTGTGGTTCATGCCTGCCATTTCAGCATTTTGGGAGACTGAGGCGGGAAGATCACTTGAGGCCAAGAGTTTGAACTAGCGTGGACCTCATAGGAAAACCTTGTCTCTCCAAAATAAAAAAATAAAACAGTAAAGTAAAATGAAATAAAAAATAAACTAAAATAAAGTAATTAGCCAGTCTTACTCGTTCCTGCCTGGCTTCACAGCAGTGGGGGAGTCCGAGGTAGGAGCATCGCTTGAGGCCAGGACTCTTACACAAGCCAGGAGATCATGGCAAAACCCTGTCTCTACAAAATAAAAAAAAAATAGTAAAGTAAAATAAAATAATTAGCCAGACTTAGTGGTTCCCACCTGTCATCCCACCACTTTGGGAGGCTGAGGGGGGAGGATTGCTTGAGTCCAGGGGTTTGAGACTAGCATGGGCCTCATAGCAAAACTCTGATTCTACAAAAAATAAAAAATAAATTAAAATAGTAAAGTAAATAAAATAAAATAAAGTATAATAAATAAAATAAAATAAAATAATTTGCCAGACTTAGTAGTCCCTGCCTGGTGTCCCAGCATTCTGAAGCCAAAGCAGGAGGAGTGCTTGAGGCCAGAAGTTTGAAACTATCCTGGGGCTCATCGCAAAGGCCTGTCTCTACAAAATGAAAAAGTTAAATAGTAAAGTGAAATGAAATTAAATTAAATAATTAGCTAGACTTAGTGGTTCGTGCCTGGCATCCCAGCCCTTTGGAAGGCATAGGCAGGAGGATTGGAAGAGGCCAGGAGTTTGAGACTAGCCTGGACCTCATTAAAAAATCCTGTCTCTACAAAATAAAAAAATAAAATAGTAAAGTAAAATAAAATAAGATATAACAAAATGAAATGAAATATTTAGCCAGATTTAGTGGTCTTTCTTGACATCCCAGCATTTTGAGAGGCCGAGGAAGGAGAATTGCTTGAGGCCAAGAGTTTGAAACTAGCCTGGGCCTCATAGCAAAACCCAGTCTATACAAAATAAGAAAATGCAATAGTAAAGTTAAAATAAAATAAAATAGAATAGAATAAAATAATCAGCCAGACTTAGTGGTTCCTGCCTGTCATCTCAGCATATTGGAAGGCTGAGGTGGGAGGACCACATGAGGTCAGGAGATTGAGACTCACCTGGGCCTCATAGCAAAACTCCGTCTCTATAAAATAAAAAAATGAAATATTAAAGTTAAATTAAATTAAATTAAATTAAATAATTAGCCATACTTATTGGTTCCTGCCTGACATCCCAGCACTTTGGGAGATTGAGGTGGGAGGATCGCTTGAAGCCAAGAGTTTGAAGTCAGCCTGGGCCTCACAGCAAACCCTGTCTCTAAAAAATGAAAACAATGAAATAGTGATGTAAAATAAAATAAAATAAAGTAATATAAAATAATTATCCAGACGTAGTGGTTACTGCCTGGCATCCCAGCACATTGGGAGGCCAAGGTGGGATGATTGCTTGAGGCCAGGAGTTTGAGCTGAGGTTGGGTCTCATAGCAAAACCCTGTTTCTACAAAATAAAAAATAAATTGTAAAGTATAATAAAGTAAAATAAGATAAAATAAAATAATTAGTGAGACTTAGTGGTTCCTGCCTGACATCCCAGCATTTTGGGAGGCCCTGAGGCAGGAGGATCACTTGAGGCTAGGAGTTTGAGACTAGCATGGGCCTCATAGCAAAACCCTGTGTCTACAAAACAAAACAAAAATAGTAAAGTAAAATTAAATTAAATTAAATTAAATAATTAGCCAGACTTAGTGGTTCATGCCTGTCATCTCAGTATTTTGGAAGGCTAGGGCAAGAAGATTGCTTGAGGCCAGGAGTTTGAACAAGCCTGGGCATCATAGGAAAACCCTGTCTCCACAAAATAAAAAAATAAAACAGTAAAGTAAAATGAAATAAAAAATAAATTAAAATAAAACAATTAACCAGAATTATTGGCACCTGCCTGGCATCATAGCAGTTGGGGAGGCTGAGGCAGGAGGATTGCTTGAGTCCAGGACTTCAAGACTAGCCTGAGGTTCATAGCAAAACCCTGTCTCTACAAAACAAAAAAATTAAATAATAAAGTAAAATAAAATATTTAGCCAGACTTAGTGGTTCCTGCCTGTTATCCAAGCACTTTGGGAGGCAGGAGGATTGCTTGAGGTCAAGAATTTGAGACTAGCATGGGCCTCATAGCAAAACTCTGACTTTACATAGTAAAAAAATAAAATAGTAAAGTGAAGTAAATAAAATAAAATAAAGTATAATTAAATTAAATTAAATAATTAGCTAGACTTAGTGGTTCCTTTCTGGCATCCCAGCACTTTGGGAGACTGAGACGGGAGAATCACTTGAGGCCAGAAGTTTAAGACTAGCCTGGACCTCATAGGAAAACCCTTTCTCTACAAAAATTTAAAAAAAGGTAAAGTAAAATAAAATAATAAAAAAATTATAAGGCAGACTTAATGGTCCCTGACTGAAATCCCAGCAGTTTGGGAGGCCAAGGTGGGAGGATCACTTGAGGCTAGGAGTTTGAGACTAGCATGGGCCTCATAGCAAAACCCTGTGTCTATAAAATAAAAAAAATAAAATAGTAAAATTATAAAATAAAATAAATTGAAGTAAGTTCAGTAAAGTAAAGTAAATAAAGTAAAGCCAAGTAAAATAAAATAAAATAATTAGTCAGACTTAGTGGTTCCTGCCTGGCATCCCAGCAATTTGGGGGCAGAGATGGGAAGATCACTTGATGCCATGAGTTTGAGACTAGCCTGGGCCTCATAGCGAAACCCTGTCTCTACAAAATAGAAAAAATGAAATACTAAAGTAAAATAAAATAAAGCAAAATTAAATTAAATTAAATAATTAGCCAGACTTAGTGGTTCCTGCTTAGTATCTCAGCACTTTGGGAGGCCAAGGCAGGAGGACTGCTTGAGGTCAGGAGTTTGAGGCAAGCCTGGGCCTCATAGCAAAGTCCTGTCTCTAAAAAATGAAAAAAATAAAATAGTGATGTAAAATAAAATAAAATGAAGTAAAATAAAATAATTAGCCACACTCAGTGGTTCCTGCCTGGCATCCTGGCACTTCGGAAGGCCAAGGTGGGAGGATCCCTTGAGCAGGAGTTTGAGAGCAACTTGGACCTCATAGCAAAACACTGTCTCTACAAAATAAAAAATAAACAGTAAAGTAAAATGTAAAAAAATAATTTAAAAAACTATTAGACAGACTGAGTGGTTCCTGCCTGGGCATCCCAGCACTTTGAGAGGCCAAGGCATGAGGATCACTTGAGGCCAAAAGTTTGAGTCTAGCCTGGGCCTTATAGGAAAACCCTGTCTCTACAAATAAAAAAAAAATAACAGTAAAGTAAAATGAAAAAAAATATTTAAAAAAATTATTAGCCAGACTTAGTGTCCATGCCTGAAATCCCAGCAGTTTGAGAGGCCAAGGCAGGAGGATCGCTTGAGGCCAGGAGTTTGAGACTAGCCTGGGCCTTAGAGCAAATCCCTGTCTCTAAAAAATAAAAAAAATTAAATAGTGATGTAAAATAAAATAAAATGAAATGAAATAAAATGAAATAAAATAAAATAACTTGTCAAAGTTAGTGTTTTCTGCCTGGCATACCAGCACTTTGAGAGGTGAAGGCAGAACGATCACTTGAGGCCAGGAGGTTGAGACTAGCCTGAGCCTCATGGTAAAATGCTGTCTCTACTAAATAAAAAATAAAATAGTAAAGAAAAATTAAATTAAATTAAATTAAAATATTAACCAGACTAGTTGTTCATTTCTGTTATCCCAGCATTTTGGGAGGCCAAGGCAGGCAGATTGCTTGAGGCCAGGAGTTTGCCTGGGCCCCATAGGAAAACCCTGTCTCTACAAAATAAAAAAATAAAACAGTAAGGTAAAATGAAATAAAACATAAATTAAAATAAAATAATTAGCCAGACTTGATGGTTCATGCCTGACATCACAACATTTGGGAGACTGAGGAAGGAGGATTGCTTGAGTCCAGGAGTTTGAGACTAGCATGGGACTCATAGCAAAACCCTATCTCTATGCAATAAAAAAATAAAATAGTAAAGTAAAATAAAATAAAATAGTTAGCCAGAATAATAGTTCCTTTCTTTCATCCCAGCACTTTGGGAGGCCAAGGCAGGAGGATTGCTTGAGGCCAGGAGTTGCAAACTATCCTGGGGCTCATAGAAAAATCCTGTCTCTACTAAATAAAAAGATAAAATAGTAAAGTAAAATAAAATAAAGTAAAATAAAATAAAATAATTAGTCTGAATTTGTGGTTCTTGCTGGTAATCCCAGCATTTTGGGGGGCTGAGATGGGAGATCGTTTGAGGCCAGGACTTTGAGACTTGCCTGGGCCTCACAGCAAAATCCTGTCTCTAGAAAATAAAAAAAATAAAATAGTAAAGTAATATAAAATAAAATAAATGAAATAATTAGCCAGACTTAATGGCTCCTGCCTGTCATCCCAGCACTTTGGGAGGCTGAGGTGAGAGGATGGCTTAGGACCAGGAATTTGAGACTAGTCTGGGCCTCATAGCAAAACCTTATCTCTACAAATAAAAAAAAAATGCTAAAGTAAAATAGAATAGAATAGAATAAAATAAGTAGCCAGACTTATTGGTTTCCTGCCTGGAATCCCAACAATTTGGGAGACCAAGTCAGGAAGATTGCTTGAGGCCAGGAGTTTGAGACTAGCATAGTCCTCATAGCAAAACCCTGTGTCTAGAAAATGAAAAAATAAATTAGTAAAGCAAAATAAAATAATATAAAATAATTGGCCAGACTTAGTGGTTCCTGCCTGGCATTCCAGCTCTTTGGGAGACTAAAGTGGGAGGATCGCTTGAGGCCAAGAGTATGAGACTAGCCTGGGCTTTTTAGAAACAACTTGTTTCTATAAAACAAAACAAAAAAAAATAGTAAAGTAAAATGAAATGAAATAAAATAAAATATTAGTCAGACTTAGTGATTCCTGCCTGTCATCCCAGCAGTTTGGGAGGCCTAGGCAGGAGGATCGCTTGTGTACAAGAATTTGAGACTAGCCTGGAATTCATAGCAAAACCCTTTCCCAAATAATAAAACCATAAAATAGTAAAGTAAAACAAAATAAAATAAAATTGAAATTAATAAAACAAAATAATTAGCCAGACTTAGTGTTTCCTGCCTCGCATCCCAGCATTTTGGGAGGCTGAGGCCAGAGGATTGCTTGAGGCCAGGAGATTGAGACTAGCCTGGGTCTCATAGGAAAACCCTGTCTCTACAAAATAAAACAATAAAATGGTAAAGTAAAATAAAAATAAAATAAAATAAATACAATAATTGGCTAGAGTTAGTGGTTTCTGGCTGTCTTCCTTGCACTTTGAGAGGCACAGGTGGGAAGATCACTTGAGGCCAGGAGTTTTAGAGACTAGCCTGGGCATCATAGCAAAACCCTGTCTATAAAAAATAAATAAATATAATAGTAATGTAAAATAAAATAGACTAGAATAAAAAATAAATAAAATAAAATAAAATAAAATGATTAGCCAGACTTAGTGGTTCCTGCCTGGCATACCATCACTTTGGAAGACTGAGGCGGGAAGATAGCTTGAGGCCAGGAGTTTGACCTAGCCTGGTCTCATAGCCAAACCCTGTCTTAAAAAAAAAAGAAATAGAAGTAAAATAAAATAAAGTAAAATAACATAAAATAATTTGCCAGAGTTAGAGGTTCCTGTCTATCATCCCAGCATTTTGGGAGGCAGAGGCTACAGGATTGCTTGAGGCTAGGAGTTTGAGACTAGCCCCAGTCTCATAGCAAAACCCTGACTCTAGAAAACCAAAAAAAATTAAAATAATAATGTAATATAAAATAAAATAAAGTAATTAGTCAGACTTAGTGATTCCTGCCTGTCATTCCAGCACTTTTGAAGGCCTAGGTGAGAGTATCACTAAGGTGCAGGAGTTTGAGACTAGCCTGGGCCTCATAGAAAACCCTGTCCCTAATAAAAAAAATAATAATATATTAAAGTAAAACAAAATGAAATAAAATAAAATTAGATAGAAATGAATAAAATAAAATAATTAGCCAACTTAGTGGTTCCTGCCTGGCATCCCAGCACTTTGGGAGGGCGAGGCAGGAAGATCGCTTGAGTCCAGGAGTTTGACATTAGCCTGGGCCTGAGAGAAAACCCTGTCCCTACAAAATAAAAAAATAACATAGTAAATTAAAATAAATATAATAATTAGATAGACTTAGTGGTTTTTGTCTGTTTTCCCAGCACTTTGGAAGTCTGAGGTGGGAGGATCACTTGAGTCCAGGAGTTTGAGACTAGCCTGGGCCTCATAGCAAAACCCTATCTCTACAAAATGAATAAAGAAATTAGTAATTTATTTACTTATTTATTTATTTTTTGACTAAGTGAATTGTTTTATTTTCATTTCAAAAAGCAGTCAGAAACATCAGTTAGCCACAAGCCATTTGGTACAAAAGGGGAAAATGTTTGCAGCTGAGAAGAATAGAAGCAGCAAAGCATTCATCAGCATACTAAGAATTTTAGACTATGAGATATGCTAAAGTGAATTAATTTGGATTTAAAATGCAAATTAATCTAGCAAGTGATTACAGATATATGGGTGTGAGACTCAGAATGCTTTTTTTTTTTTAAACATTTTTTATTTTAAAATTGTGGGGTACAGTTGAGGGTTAGGTATGCAAATATGCATCGTTCAGGCACCCTTGTTGATATAAAATAGTAAATTAAAATAAAATAATATAAAATAAAATATTTAGCCAGATTTAGTGGTTCCTGCATGTCATCCCAGCACTTTAGCAGGCCAAGGCTGGAGGATTGCTTTAGGCCAGGAGATTGAGACTAGCCTGGGCCTCATAGCAAAACCTGTCTCTGCAAAATAAATAAAAATAAACTAGTAAAGTAAAGTAAAAAATAAAGTAAAACAAAATAAATAATTAGCTAGACTTAGTGGTTCCTGCCTGGCATCCCAGAACTTTGGGAGGCTGACACAGGAATATCACTTGAAGTCAGTAGTTTGAGACTAGCCTGAGACTCATAGAAGACCCTGTCTGTACAAAATTTAAAAAAATAAAATAGTAAAATAAAATAAGATAAATTAAAATAAAATGAAATAATTGCCCAACTTAATGGTTCCTGCCTGTCATTTCAGCACCTTGGGAGGCTGAGGTAGGAGTATTGCTTGAGGCCAGGAATTTGAGACTACACTGGCCCTCGTAGTAAAACCCTGTCTTTACAAAATAAAACAATAAAGTAGAAAAGTAAAATAAAATAAAATAGTATAAAATAAATATAATAATTAGCCAGATTTAGTGGTTTCTGGCTGTCTTCCTTGCAAGGTAAGAAGATTGCCTGAATCCAGGTGATGGAGACCAGTTTGGGCAATTTGGTGAGACTTCGTCTCTACAATAAAAATCAGATTACCCAGGCTGGGTGTCACATGCCTGGAGTTCCAGCTAATTGGAGGGTGTGGTGGAAAGTTTGCCCGAGCCCTGTAGTCGAGACTGCGGTGGCCTTGAGATGCCACTGCATTCTAGTCTCAGCAACAGAGTGAGAACATGACAGAAATAAAGGAA
>NW_007158106.1:0-762 GCF_000164805.1 Carlito syrichta | reverse complement strand
TCTGATACTTAGATCTTTGTTTCTGTGAGAGGCCACTCAGTATTATAGACTCTAGTTCCATCTAGGTTGCTGCAAAATTCATGATTTTGTTCTTTTTTATGGCTGCGTAGTATTCCATCATGTATATGTATCACATTTTTTTAATCCAGTCCTCTTTTGTTGGACAGCATGGTTCCTTCCAGGTTCTGCTATTGTGAACAATGCTGTGATAAACATAGGTGTGCAGGTATCTTTTCATAATCATTGTTACAGAGTTAAGTGTTGGATTTTTTATATCACCTTTTTTTAATTATATGTCTTTGGTTTTGAAATTTTTCTTTCTACTCATTGTACCTCTATTTATTTCCAAAGTGTTCATTGTATTTTTCTGGTCTGAGATTAAAGTAGTGTGTTTATATGGAGGATCTGATAAAGTAACTTGGTTCCCCTTTATCTATCTGGCTATCTGTATAGAGATTTATTGTCTATCTAACTATCTACCTACCTACCTATCTACCTATCATCTATCTATCTGTCATCTGTGAGTGAGAACAACCAAATGCAGTAAATCATTAAAAATGACTCAAAAAATTCAGGTGATTTTTAGCTTATTCTTTCAGCCTTTTAGTTACTTTTTAGAATACCTGTAATCTTAGGTTCATAAAATATAAGCAGGTTGACAAACAAGTAGGAAACAATGAAAAATTCTTAAATCATTCAGTTTTCTATGAAATGACTATGTCTAACTCTCATGCTTTTTTACCCTAAGATCTCACCACACTC
>NW_007158105.1:0-598 GCF_000164805.1 Carlito syrichta | reverse complement strand
TAATTAAGTTTTAAGGTAAACTTAAAATTATATACACTTAATGTAGGTTTAAAATTAAAATACATTTAGGATTAGAAGTAAGATTAATTTTTATATATAAGTGTAGATTTAGACATAAGTTTTGTTTAGAAATATAAAATGTAAAATGGGTAGAATTAAGAAAATAGATTAGTAAAGGAAAAGAAATAGAATAGTGAAGGGAAGAGATTCAGTTGGCCTAGAGGTCACAGGATGTGGCTGATAAATTGGCAGCTGGTATTTTGTTACACCACTGGTAGCAGGAAGGAACAAAATGAAACTTGTAAAGGTCAACTTCCCCATAAACAAAAGAAAAAACATGATGTAAACATTTAATATGTAACATTTTGTGGGTAGGGGGGGTCGGTAAAAAACTATATAAGCTTGTAAGAGTTGAATAAAAACTGGCAGAGTCTTGAACTCTCCCCAGGAAGGAGGATCCTGTAGTGTTCGTCTTTTCTTTTTCGCAGCTTCCCGATTCCCCCGTCTCAAGCCGTGACTCTCTCCTGGAGCTGGACTCCAGCATAATTGAATTGCTGAAATCTCTTTTTTAAAAAATTATTATTATAAAAATGTGGGG
>NW_007158104.1:0-340 GCF_000164805.1 Carlito syrichta | reverse complement strand
TCTCTCTGATTCATGCACCAATGACTATCTCTCCTCTGTGATGTGTGTTCCTCTGTGATAGATGCCCCAGTGACTAGGCTTTCTCTATAATTACTTCCCCTGTGTTTTGCCCTCTTCTTTGATGGGTGCCCCAGGGATTGGCCTTCTGCTATAAAAAAAATGTGCCAGCTTGTGATCCTCCTCGGTAATTGGTGTTCCTATATTATGAATGCTCACAGACTGGACCTCCTCCGTGATTGTAGCCACAGTGACTGGAGCTTCTCTACATTGGAGGCCCCAATGACCAGCCCTCCTCTTTGATGGGTACCCCACTTACTAGACATCCTCAATAAAGGGTGTC
>NW_007158103.1:0-423 GCF_000164805.1 Carlito syrichta | reverse complement strand
CCTGTGATGTGTGTTCCTCTGTGACAGATGCCCCAGTGACTAGGCTTTCTCTATAATTACGTCCCCTGTATTTTGCCCTTTTCTTTGATGGGTGCCCCAGGGATTGGCCCTCTGCTATAAAAAAAATGTGCCAGCTTGTGATACTCCTCGGTGATTGGTGTTCCTATATTATGAATGCTCACAGACTGGACCTCCTCCGTGATTGTAGCCACAGTGACTGGAGCTTCTCTACATTGGAGGCCCCAGTGACCAGCCCTCCTCTTTGATGGGTACCCCACTTACTAGACATCCTCAATAAAGGGTGTCTTATTTACTAGCCATCATTTTCTATGGGAGTCCCCGTGACTGGCCTTCCTTTGTGACGGGTGTCCCATTGTCTAAGCCTCCTCTATACATGATTGTCCCAGTGACTGGCCTTCCACT
>NW_007158102.1:0-747 GCF_000164805.1 Carlito syrichta | reverse complement strand
CATTACTTTGACTGGTCTTCCTCAGGTTTTGTGCCCCAGTGACTGGACCATTCTGTAATGTGTGCGTCAGTGACTTGCCCTCTTCTGTGAGAGCTCTCCTGGTGAATGACCCTCCTCTGTGATGTGTACCTCAGTCAAAAGGTTTCCTCTGTGATGGGTGCCCCCTTAAATGGGCCTTCTGTGTGATCAGGGCCACAATGAATTACTGCTTTCTCTTTGGTGCCCCAGTGACTGCTCTTCCTCTGTGTTTGGTGCCTCATTGAATGGTTCTCCTCTGTTATCAGTGACCCTGTGACATGCTTTAACCTGTGATGTCTATGACAGTGACAGGCCTCTTCTGAGTCAGTTGGCCCTGTAAGTCTTTAATGATATGGGTGTCCAAGTGACTGGGCTTCTGTGTGAAGGGTGCCCCATTGACTTGATCTCCGCTATGATGAGTCTAACATTGACTGGCTCTCCTCTGTAATAGATGCTTCATTAACTAAACTTTATCTATAATGAGTGACCCAGTGACTGGCCTCCTCTATGATGTGTGTTCCAGTACCTGGACCTACTTCATAATTGGTGTCCCAGTTACCAGCCCTCGTCTTAGTTAGGTGTACCAGTGACTGGCATTTCTCTGTGATGGGTGCCTCTGTGACTGGTCCACATCTGTGATAGTGCCTCCTCTTTGATAGGTGTCCCAGTGATTAGCACTCTTCTGTGATGGCTGTTGCAGTGACTATGCCTCATCTGTGATGAGATCTC
>NW_007158101.1:0-3222 GCF_000164805.1 Carlito syrichta | reverse complement strand
GGACCTCCTCCGTGATTGTAGCCACAGTGACTGGAGCTTCTCTACATTGGAGGCCCCAGTGACCAGCCCTTCTCTTTGATGGGTACCCCACTTACTAGACATCCTCAATAAAGGGTGTCTTATTTACTAGCCATCATTTTCTGTGGGAGTCCCCATGACTGGCCTTACTTTGTGATGGGTGTCCCATTGTCTAAGCCTCCTCTATACATGATTGTCCCAGTGACTGGCCTTCCACTTTGAAAAATGCACCAGTGACATTAATCCTCCTCTGTGATGGGTACCACATTGATTTTCTCAAATACGTGATTGGTTCCCCAGTTACTGAATAGCCTGTGATTGAAACACCAGTGGCTGGCTCCTAATTGGTGCCCTAGTGACTTGCCTTCCTCTATGATGAGTAGCTCAGCGACTGGCCCTTGTCCGTGATGTGTGATACAGTGATTCCTCTGTAATGGAATTCAGAAGCACTGACCTTTCTCCATGATTGATGTGCCAGTGGCCGACCCTCCTGTGTGATGGGTGACATTTTCTGCAATGTGTGTTCTTGTGATTAGCCTTCTTTCTGATACATGCCTTTGTGACTGGACCTCCTCTGTGATGGTTTCCACAGTGACTGCCTCTGCTATGTGATGAGTGCCCCAGTTACTGTAATTCATCTGTGAAGCATTTCCTAGCAAATGGACTTAATGATTGCTGGTGCCTATGACTGTTCATCATTTCTGATGGTTTCCCAGAGACCTACCTTCCTCCATAATGGGTGCCTCAGTGACTAGTCCTCCTATTTGAGGAATGCCTCCTGACTGACCCACCTTTGTGATGGGTGAAACAGCGACGGCCTTCCTGTAATATAGTTTTCCAGTGATTAACCCTTCTCTATGTTGTAAGCCCACAGGTTGCCCCTTCTCCATGATGGGAGCTAAAGTGATTGACCCTTCTTCAGTGATAGTTGTCTCAGTGGCAGGCCCTCTTTTATGATGTGGGTCCAAGGGATTGTCTCTCCTCTTTTTTGGGTCCTCATTGACACTCCTTTGTGATCATTGCCCCAGTAACTGGCTTTCTGTAATCAGCAGCGACTGGCCATAAACTGTGATGGGCACTCCAACGACTAACCTCCTCTGTGTTGGGTGCCCTACAGCCTGACCCATCATCATTACTGGTGCTTTAGTGACTGGCCCTTCTTCATTATGAGTACCTCAGTGACTGGGCCTTCTATGTGATTAGTGCCCCAAAGTTCGGGGATTCTGTGTTATGCATGCCACAGTGATTAGCCCTTCTCAGTGTTTGGTGTAAAAATGATTAGTATTTCTCTGTGAGGTTACCCTTCTCAGTGTTTGGTGTAAATATGACTAGTACTTCTCTGTGAGGAGTGTGCCTGCGACTGGCCTATCTTTGCTGATGGGTGCCCTGGTGCCACACCCTCTATGATGGGTGTCCCAGTGATGGGACGTCTTCTGTGATGCCTGGCCTGCCATTGTTATGTGTGCCTTTCTGGTCTGAAAAATGCCATAGTGACTGATTCTTCTCTGTGATTGGTGCCCCAATGACTACTTTTCCCCTGTGATCAATTCCCCAGTGACTGGGTCTCCTACATAAAAGTCCTGTATAAAATTTTCCCTCCTTCATTATGATTACCCCCGTGATTGTGCCTCCTCAGTGATTTGTGCCCCACTGACTGGCCCTCTTCCATAATGGGTGCCTAGTGAATGAATACCCTCTCTCAGTGATGAATGTCCTTCTAATTGGGTCTTTTCCACAATTAGTACCCCATTGACAAGCCCTTTTATGTTATGGGTGTTTCAGTGACTGACCCTCTCAGTGAGGCATGCAACATTAATGGCCCTCCTCTGTTATTGGTGCCATAGTCACATGTCCTCCTCTATGTTGGTGTCTCTGTGATTAACTCTTCTCTATTAAGGGTGTCTCCATGACTGACCCATTACTTTGACTGGTCTTCCTCAGTTTTTTGTGCCCCAGTGACTGGACCATTCTGTAATGTGTGCGTCAGTGACTTGCCCTCTTCTGTGAGAGCTCTCCTGGTGAATGACCCTCCTCTGTGATGTGTACCTCAGTCAAAAGGTTTCCTCTGTGATGAGTGCCCCCTTAAATGGGCCTTCTATGTGATCAGGGCCACAATGAATTACTGCTTTCTCTTCGGTGCCCCAGTGACTGCTCTTCCTCTGTGTTTGGTGCCTCATTGAATGGTTCTCCTCTGTTATCAGTGACCCTGTGACATGCTTTAACCTGTGATGTATATGACAGTGACAGGCCTCTTCTGTGTCAGTTGGCCCTGTGAGTAAGTCTTTAATGATATGGGTGTCCAAGTGACTGGGCTTCTGTGTGAAGGGTGCCCCATTGACTTGATCTCCGCTATGATGAGTCTAACATTGACTGGCTCTCCTCTGTAATAGATGCTTCATTAACTAAACTTTATCTATAATGAGTGACCCAGTGACTGGCCTCCTCTATGATGTGTGTTCCAGTACCTGGACCTACTTCATAATTGGTGTCCCAGTTACCAGCCCTCGTCTTAGATAGGTGTACCAGTGACTGGCATTTCTCTGTGATGGGTGCCTCTGTGACTGGTCCACATCTGTGATAGGTGCCTCCTCTTTGATAGGTGTCCCAGTGATTAGCACTCTTCTGTGATGGTTGTTGCAGTGACTATGCCTCATCTGTGATGAGATCTCAGTGTCTGCACCCCTTCTGTGCTGGGAGTTCAGGAACCTATCCTCCTCTGTGATGAGTGCCCCAATGACTGACTCTTCATTGGGAAAAATGCCCTAGCGACTGATTCTCCTTGGCAATTGGTGCCCCAGTGACTAAATTTCCTGTGGGATTGATGCCCCAGTGGCTTACTCTCCTACATAATGTTGGCTCAGTGACTAGTCCTCATCCATCATGGATGGGTCAGTGACTGCTTTCTCAGTGAAATTTGTGCCACAGTGACTGGTCCTCCATCATTATGGGTGCCATAGTGAGAACTCACATCTCTGATGGGTGTTCCAGTAACTGGGTCTCCTCTGTAATTGATGCCATAGTGACAAGCCTACCTTTGTGATGGGTGCCTCGGTGCCTTAACCTTCTCAGTGATAAGTTCCCCAGTGACTGGCAAATCTCTGTGATGTTTGTATATTTTCTGACCCTCCTCTATAATGGTTGTCACAGTGACTCAGTGACTGGCCCTCCTCTTTGATGTTTGTCCCATTGACTGACTGCCCTCTA
>NW_007158100.1:0-705 GCF_000164805.1 Carlito syrichta | reverse complement strand
TTCTCTGTGATGGGTGCCTCTGTGACTGGTCCACATCTGTGATAGGTGCCTCCTCTTTGATAGGTGTCCCAGTGATTAGCACTCTTCTGTGATGGCTGTTGCAGTGACTATGCCTCATCTGTGATGAGATCTCAGTGTCTGCACCCCTTCTGTGCTGGGAGTTCAGGAACCTATCCTCCTCTGTGATGAGTGCCCCAATGACTGACTCTTCATTGGGAAAAATGCCCTAGCGACTGATTCTCCTTGGCAATTGGTGCCCCAGTGACTAAATTTCCTGTGGGATTGATGCCCCAGTGGCTTACTCTCCTACATAATGTTGGCTCAGTGACTAGTCCTCATCCATCATGGATGGGTCAGTGACTGCTTTCTCAGTGAAATTTGTGCCACAGTGACTGGTCCTCCATCATTATGGGTGCCATAGTGAGAACTCACATCTCTGATAGGTGTTCCAGTAACTGGGTCTCCTCTGTAATTGATGCCATAGTGACAAGCCTACCTTTGTGATGGGTGCCTCGGTGCCTTAACCTTCTCAGTGATAAGTTCCCCAGTGACTGGCAAATCTCTGTGATGTTTGTATATTTTCTGACCCTCCTCTATAATGGTTGTCACAGTGACTCAGTGACTGGCCCTCCTCTTTGATGTTTGTCCCATTGACTGACTGTCCTCTATACTGAGTGCCCTAGTAACTAGACTTCCTCTTTTATC
>NW_007158099.1:0-552 GCF_000164805.1 Carlito syrichta | reverse complement strand
CTTCTGTGTTGGGGTTTCCATTGCCTGACACTCGTCTGCAGTTGGAGTACTAATTACTACCCCTAAAATGTGTACCCCAGTAACTAGCCCACCTCTGTGGTGAGAGTGACCAGCCCACTTCAAAATGGGTGCACCAGTGACTACTTCCTCTATTATGGGTGGCCTAGTGACTGGCCCTCCTCAGTGGTGGGTGCCCCAGTGATTGACCTGCTTCTCTAATGGGTGCTTCTCTAATTGACTTTACTCTGTGTTGGGTGCTCCCATTTCTAGCCCTCCTTTGTAACAGATGTCCCAGATACTGGTCTTCCTCTTCTGTTATCAGTGCCACAATGTTTAGCCCTCCTTCTAATGGGAATTCCACTGACTGACTTTTCTCTGTGATGGACACCCGAGTGTCTAGTCCTCCATTGTGATGGGTCACCCAGTGACTCCTCTTCTCAAACTGAATGCCCCTACTTGTCCCTCCATTTTGATGGGTGCCTCCATGGCTGTGCCTTCTCTGTGATAGGTGCCCCAGAGACTGGCCATTATCTTTGATGGAAGTCCCAGGGA
>NW_007158098.1:0-836 GCF_000164805.1 Carlito syrichta | reverse complement strand
CACTGAGCCCCAAAGTAGTTTCAAAGAAAAAATAGCCTCATCTAGCACCTCTTCTCCTGAAAGAAAGTTTAGCCTATGAGGGCCCAAGCCACAGTGTTCTCTGAAAGAAGAAAAAAAAGAGGGAAGATCCTCTCTTCTAGCAAGGTAGCTCTGAGCAGTCTTGTGTGTGGGTGCCCTGTCTCCTCAGGACCCACAGAACTCAATTATATAGTTGGACTCAAAGACACAGTACAGAGTCAGCCATCTTGCTTTCCAGTAGAGGCGCATTATGTGTTTAACTTCTCAAGTTCAGTTATTTTAACTCAGTAACAAAAAATGTGAGGGAAAAAATACTCCTTTCAATTGTGAAGCAATTCGACTCAGTCCCAAGGTAAGGGTGAAATGGCAGCTGTAAATCCAATAGTTCTCTTGGCCCATCTCCTTACTCTCAGGTGTGAGTCTCCTTACTCTCAGGTCTGCTGTCTGTTAGACAGGGGTGAGCAGGTAATTCATTGGTAGCTGGCTTCACAGGATGAAAGGGGTCTTAGTTTCCATTGTTTGCCAGTTTCTGTGGCATAAATATTGACTGATTCTAGCTACCAACATCATGACACTAAGGGTAGAGTTGGGAGGAGATGCATGAAACCAGCCCTCTCAACCGGTTCCAGCTGGCCCAGCACACCACTGCCTGCTGTGGGTCTAATGTGGGAATACACAGGACACATTTTCCACACAGCATGGCCCCTAAACTCCAGTCAACTGCTTCATCAGGAAGAAAAGGCATACATTCCAAAGCAGGAGGAGAAACTTCTTGCGGGAAGGTATGTTGGTACCCAATATAGCCGCACTCTAAGTGA
>NW_007158097.1:0-686 GCF_000164805.1 Carlito syrichta | reverse complement strand
GCTAAATCGCATTATCAGGTTACAAACTGTCTTAGAAATTATAACTAATCAAACAGTCACAGCTTTTGAGCTTGTTGCTCAGCAGCAGCCCAAATGTGTGCAGCTATTTATCAAAACCGCTTAGCGTTGGTGAAGGAAGTTTTGGGGGCGCCCAGTAACGACTCCACGCCGTCTGAACTGAGAGATTTATTAAAGGGGCAGTTACACGAAGGGACTGTAACCGAGGAAGGACGAGAGAGAGAGAAAAAGAGAGAGAGACCGAGAGAGAAAGAGAGCAAGAGAGTAAGAGAGTGGCGGGGACAGAGAGAGAAAGCAAAAAGGGGGGGGGAGTGTGAGAGAAAGTAAGAGAGAGAGAGAGAGAGAGAGAGAGCTAACAAGAGAGTGGTGGGGACAGAGAGAAAAAGCAAGAGAGAGAGAGAGAGAGAGAAAAGTCGAGAGAGTGACGGGACAGAGAGAGGGAATAAGAGAGAGAGAGCTAACAAGAGAGTGGTGGGGACAGAGAGAAAAAGCAAGAGAGAGAGAGAGAGAGAGAGAAAGGCGAGAGAGTGACGGGACAGAGAGAGGGAATAAGAGAGAGAGAGAGAGAGAGTTATGCAGGGAGAAAGGTATATTTATGAACCTTGCAGGGGCAGGCCAGTGCCGTGTCTGAGTCTTATTGGAGGAGACTATGAGATAGCATTCCTATG
>NW_007158096.1:0-508 GCF_000164805.1 Carlito syrichta | reverse complement strand
GAAGTAAAATTAGAAAGACAGAGAGAAATAATTATGCTATGCACTTTCCATCAGGTGTATTGAGATTTACTTATAAGTTTTACTGCCATATATGCTCACTGGTCACTAATCACATGCCAATATCATAGGTATAACTGATATCCTATGTCAGAGGCGATCTTCCAGATGGGCCTTTACAGGCCTCAGCCATGTAGCTATAGATGTTGGCTCCCAACAGGGGTATAAGTCCAGGGCATTGCTGTGATCACGTTATTGATAGGTGACTGTTGTGGACGTTTATCCTAGAAGTGTCCTTAAAGGAGGCGGGAAGGAGACCCTTGTCTGGGTGGGAATTGGACAGTCATTATCAGTGGTGTCTGGATGCTGGAACTCCCGGCAAGGGGTATTCTAAAATCAGTGGGTTCCTTTATTAAGTGGGAAATTTCTTGTTTTCTGAGGAGGAAAAATGGGGGGTGACTTTAGTGCCTCCTCGGGCCCCTAAGGAAGGCTGGTGGAATACAAATATGAA
>NW_007158095.1:0-719 GCF_000164805.1 Carlito syrichta | reverse complement strand
CATTCATCAAAAACGAACCCAGAAGATCCAATGTGAGGGCCCATGCCTTGGAATCCCAGCAGTCTGGGAGACCGAGGCTGGAAGATGGTTGGAGTCCAGGAGCCCAAGGCCCACACTGAGCAGACAGGGAGACCCAATCTCCGCACCCATCCCAACAGGTGATATGGGGTCTAGGTGCCCATAGTCCCAGTGCCTCTGGAGGCTGTGGTGGGAGTATCCCCACAGTTTGCGATATCGAGGCTGGTAATGAATGACTGTTGTCTCCCCAGGTCCTAGCCTGGGAAACAGAGCCAGACCCTCTCTCCAAAAACATCAGAATCGTACACAGATTCTCAGCTGCGCATGGTGTGTTCACAGGGCAAATGTATTTAGAGCCAGGAAAAATGGGATTGTGGAGGAAGAAATGTCCCCAGGTGAAGAATGTGTCCCTGGCCTTTCTTGGTCAAATGTCCTCGTTGTCATGTTGGAGGGTCTGCCTGCCTGGGCCACATTTCTGACCTCAGAGAGCAGAGTCAGCAGGAACCCGGCCAGGGTAGGGTTGGGACTGGAAGGTGCTGAGTTTGAGGGACGCTCACATGTGGGGGAGTTGGGGGACAGGACTGAGGGTAGAAACAGAAATTTTGCAGGAGAATAGATGCCTTTCTTTCTTTCTTTCTTTCTTTCTTTCTTTCTTTCTTTCTTTCTTTCTTTCTTTCTTTCTTTCATCTTCCCTCACTAGG
>NW_007158094.1:0-688 GCF_000164805.1 Carlito syrichta | reverse complement strand
CCTTAAGAGTGCCATCTGATGCTCCTTGCCTTATTATTTCCCTCTGATCCTACTTGCCTTATTAGTGTGGTCTGATCCTACTTGCCTTATTAATGCCGTCTAATCCTAATTGCCTTAATAGTGCCCTATGATCCTACTTGCCTTATTAGTGCCTCCTGATCCTACTTGCCTTAAAAGTGCCGCCTGATCCTACTTCCCTTCTTAGTGTGGTCTGATAGTACTTGCCTCCTTAACGCCGTCTGATACGACTTGCCATCTTAGTGCTGGCTGATACTACTTGACTTCTTAATACTGTCTGATACTACTTGTCTTCTTAGTGCCATCTCAAACTACTTGCCTTCTTAGGGCCTTCTGATACTACTTGCCTTCTTAGTGCCGTCTGATACTACTTTCATTCTTACTGTCATCTGATATTACTTGCCTTATTATTGTTGTCTGATTATACTTGTCTTCTTAGTGTTGTCTGACACTACTTGCCTTCTTAGTGTCGTCTGACATTTCTTGCCTTCTTAGTGTCGTCTGATACTACTTGCCATCTTAGTGTCATCTGATAGTACTTGCCTTCTTAGGGTCGTCTGATACTACTTGCCTTCTCTGTGTCTTCTGATACTACTTGACTTCTTTATGTCGTCTGCTACTACTTGCCTTTTTAATTTTTTCTGATACTACTTGCCTTGTTAGTGCTGTG
>NW_007158093.1:0-878 GCF_000164805.1 Carlito syrichta | reverse complement strand
GCCGTCGCCATCTTACCGGAACCCCAGAATTTTTTTTATCTGAGTCTGGACGCCAGTGTTTATGAAGGTGGCTTCGTAGGAGGTCTTTAGCTTTATGCATCTGTGGATTTCCAATGGAAGCCTGCTGTCCACATGAAAAGCTTGGCAAGTTTTAACCTTGTATCATGAAGGATTGACCTTCCAAGTACCCCTGCCATATTGTAGCTCCCAGTGAATGGCCACATGCTGCATGGCCTGTTGGTCTTCGGGCTGGTTATAAATCTGCATTTTGCTCATAGGCTCCTGTGTGAGGCCTTCCGTGTGTTCTAGATAGATAGTCCTGAACTGAGGCTGTCACTGTCACCATAATCCGTTAAACACTCTGCTTTGAATGAAACCCAATTCTGTGGATCAACCAAAACTAGACATGATGTCCAAAGGTCATTAGTTAATGATCTTCTTTTAAACAATCCTCTAACCAAAATAAGCCAGATTTCTGCTTCTCTCCCCCCGCCCAGCTGAGACAATACTTGTTTCACCCTTGTATGAGAATGTACAGAAATCTTTCCCAGAATTGAACACAGCAGGACAGGCCATTCTAGAGAAATATTAAACAGTTTAATTATTTTGTAGAAAATAGTTTCACTATTCCACCTTTTCCTCATAGAAGCACTAGAGATATTATTATATAGACAAGTTATTTTTATAGTGAAAATCAATAATTATGTTGGATATAAAATTAATGATAGAATATGGTGGGTGCTCAAAGGGTAAAGTAGTATGCAGAATTTAGATTGACTTGACCCATTTTTACCATATACTGGTGTTTATGATGACAGTTTGCTAGATGGTTTTGGATAAATGGATGCAGGGTCAGAGCCTGTGAGGTTTCCACCTGG
>NW_007158092.1:0-999 GCF_000164805.1 Carlito syrichta | reverse complement strand
GCTCCTGTGTGAGGCCTTCCGTGTGTTCTAGATAGATAGTCCTGAACTGAGGCTGTCACTGTCACCATAATCCGTTAAACACTCTGCTTTGAATGAAACCCAATTCTGTGGATCAACCAAAACTAGACATGATGTCCAAAGGTCATTAGTTAATGATCTTCTTTTAAACAATCCTCTAACCAAAATAAGCCAGATTTCTGCTTCTCTCCCCCCGCCCAGCTGAGACAATACTTGTTTCACCCTTGTATGAGAATGTACAGAAATCTTTCCCAGAATTGAACACAGCAGGACAGGCCATTCTAGAGAAATATTAAACAGTTTAATTATTTTGTAGAAAATAGTTTCACTATTCCACCTTTTCCTCATAGAAGCACTAGAGATATTATATAGACAAGTTATTTTTATAGTGAAAATCAATAATTATGTTGGATATAAAATTAATGATAGAATATGGTGGGTGCTCAAAGGGTAAAGTAGTATGCAGAATTTAGATTGACTTGACCCATTTTTACCATATACTGGTGTTTATGATAAGAATTTTGCTAGATGGTTTTGGATAAATGGATGCAGGGTCAGAGCCAGTGAGGTTTCCACCTGGGAGGAGATAAAGCATAGTGGACCTCTGATTATGTCTGAAAAGGCTAAAATCCTGTGGGAACAGAAAAAGAAAGTATGTGTGAAACGGGACACAAGTTATGGTGTTGGTTAATAGATAGTATATAAATCTTAGATGATATAAAGTATAAGATAAATAATAGAAATAGAAAAAGTTATAGATATAAAAATTTAAATAGTGTTAAAGTATAGAATAAGATTTATAAGATAGAATAGAGAAGTTAAGATGGAATAGAGAAGTTAAGAACATCCCTTAAAGGAAGTAAAAAAGACTTGCCTTACATCAGCAGGTTTCACACCTTAGGGGCATAAGTCAGTATTTGTTGCTACAGTTGTAAAATATTAAATAGATATATAAGCATTATAAAGTTAAAGGTTAGCATA
>NW_007158091.1:0-732 GCF_000164805.1 Carlito syrichta | reverse complement strand
ACAGTTTAATTATTTTGTAGAAAATAGTTTCACTATTCCACCTTTTCCTCATAGAAGCACTAGAGATATTATATAGACAAGTTATTTTTATAGTGAAAATCAATAATTATGTTGGATATAAAATTAATGATAGAATATGGTGGGTGCTCAAAGGGTAAAGTAGTATGCAGAATTTAGATTGACTTGACCCATTTTTACCATATACTGGTGTTTATGATAAGAATTTTGCTAGATGGTTTTGGATAAATGGATGCAGGGTCAGAGCCAGTGAGGTTTCCACCTGGGAGGAGATAAAGCATAGTGGACCTCTGATTATGTCTGAAAAGGCTAAAATCCTGTGGGAACAGAAAAAGAAAGTATGTGTGAAACGGGACACAAGTTATGGTGTTGGTTAATAGATAGTATATAAATCTTAGATGATATAAAGTATAAGTAAGATAAATAATAGAAATAGAAAAAATTATAGATATAAAAATTTAAATAGTGTTAAAGTATAGAATAAGATTTATAAGATAGAATAGAGAAGTTAAGATGGAATAGAGAAGTTAAGAAACATCCCTTAAAGGAAGTAAAAAAGACTTGCCTTACATCAGCAGGTTTCACACCTTAGGGGCATAAGTCAGTATTTGTTGCTACAGTTGTAAAATATTAAATAGATATATAAGCATTATAAAGTTAAAGGTTAGCATAAATAATAGACATTTTTGTTTAGATCATTAAAGATTAAAAATC
>NW_007158090.1:0-839 GCF_000164805.1 Carlito syrichta | reverse complement strand
TTTTTTTTTTTTTTTTCATTTACCTGAAATCTGGGAAAACTAAGTACTATACAACACTCCTTCCATTCATGGTGCTTTTTTCTGGTATAAGTCTTTTCTTGCCTTCCAAGGAAACTGGAAAATCTAAAACCATTACTGCAGCCCATACACCCATAGATTTCTCTGCATGAGTCTTTTTATGTTTTTGAAGGAAAGTGGCAATATAACAGTTAATTTTTTGCCTATTTTATACACACACACAGTTTTTGACCAGTGTGGACCATTTAATTCTTGGAAGGGAAGTGACACAATTGACATTCACCATATTTATAAGATTTTTCTCTAATGAGTACATTCCTGTTTTCTAATAGAACCTTAAGAAGTGAAGGTTTCTCCACATTTTTTTACATTCACAGGGTCTCTCTTCAGTATGATTTTTTTCATGGTCAAGAAGAGATGTGGAACATATGAAAGCTTTACCACATTCCTTATACTCATAGGTTTTCTCTCCAGTATGAGTTCTTTCATACATATGGCAGTGAGTGAATCAACTGAAGAATTTACCATTCTTTACATTGATAAGGTTTCCTGCTAATGAGAGTTTGCTCATACCTATGAAGAGAACATGAAACATTGAATGCTTTATCACATTTCCTACACACAGCATTCTTCACCACTATTACTTTCCACATCCTTGAAGAAAACTGAGACAACTGAATGCCTTCCCTTATTCCTGACATTCATAGGGGTTCTGTTTTGTATGAGTCTCTTTGAGCCTATGAAGATGACTAAACAGAATAAAGGCTTTACCACACTCCTTACATTCATAGGATTTCTCTCCAGTATGACTTCTCATATGG
>NW_007158089.1:0-1440 GCF_000164805.1 Carlito syrichta | reverse complement strand
TTTATACACACACACAGTTTTTGACAGTGTGGACCATTTAATTCTTGAAGGGAAGTGACACAATTGACATTCACCATATTTATAAGATTTTTCTCTAATGAGTACATTCCTGTTTTCTAATATAGCCTTAAGAAGTGAAGGTTTCTCCACATTTTTTTACATTCACAGGGTCTCTCTTCAGTATGATTTTTTTCATGGTCAAGAAGAGATGTGGAACACATGAAAACTTTACCACATTCCTTATACTCATAGGTTTTCTCTCCAGTATGAGTTCTTTCATACATATGGCAGTGAGTGAATCAACTGAAGAATTTACCATTCTTTACATTGATAAGGTTTCCTGCCAATGAGAGTTTGCTCATACCTATGAAGAGAACATGAAACATTGAATGCTTTATCACATTTCCTACACACAGCATTCTTCACCACTATTACTTTCCACATCCTTGAAGAAAATTGAGACTACTGAATGCCTTCCCTTATTCCTGACATTCATAGGGGTTCTGTTTAGTATGAGTCTCTTTGAGCCTATGAAGATGACTGGACAGAATAAAAGCTTTACCACACTCCTTACATTCATAGGGTTTCTCTCCAGTACGACTTCTCATATGGTTACAAACAGATGTAGAACCTCTGAAGACTTTACCACATTCTTTACATTTATACAGTTTCTCTCCAGTATGAGTTCTTTCATGATCATCAAGGGAGCTGGGAAAACTAAAGACATTACCATGTTCCTCACATTTATAAGTTTTTTCTCCAGTGTGAATTACTTAGTGTTAAGAAAAAAAACCCTGAAGCCTTTAGCACGTTTACAATTACAGGGTTTCTCTCCAGTGTAACTTCTCTTGATGACTTACAAATTGTAAAGTCTTTCCCACATACTGCACAACTATAAAGTTCATTTCCAGTATACATTAGTGTTTCTAATATGTGTGAGAAAAAGGGTTTTCTGATATCACTTATATTTACCTGGCTTTGCTCCACTTTCCTCATGCTTCTATCACTTGCTTCCAGAGTGAAATATAAGGAGTATGTGATGGGATGAATGACATATGGAGATTTTTCCGCACATACTGAATTCACAGGTTGTACTCCAGTATAAATGTGTTATTCAGATTAAGATTTGGAGATTGATTGAAGGTTTCTCCACAATGACTACCTTCTTTAATCTCACATAGCCTATCATATGACTTTTGTTTTTAAAATATCATGACATGCTAGCATTGCTTTCAGCAATATTACTTCCTATCCTGAGTGCAAATTAACTTTGATTTCTCTAAGGATATTTGCACTGATCTTTAATATCCTGGTTTTCCCATTTGCTTCCTATAGAAGCTAGGTTCCTGAAGGTTGCTTGATTCACATATCTATAAAGATTCTTCTAGGGAGAATCCAGGAAAGCCCACTGTTTGTAGTTGAAGTTCACAGTAACATCCT
>NW_007158088.1:0-1507 GCF_000164805.1 Carlito syrichta | reverse complement strand
AAGGGAGCTGGGAAAACTAAAGACATTACCATGTCCTCACATTTATAAGTTTTTTCTCCAGTGTGAATTACTTAGTGTTAAGAAAAAAAACCCTGAAGCCTTTAGCACGTTTACAATTATAGGGTTTCTCTCCAGTGTAACTTCTCTTGATGACTTACAAATTGTAAAGTCTTTCCCACATACTGCACAACTATAAAGTTCATTTCCAGTATACATTAGTGTTTCTAATATGTGTGAGAAAAAGGGTTTTCTGATATCACTTATATTTACCTGGCTTTGCTCCACTTTCCTCATGCTTCTATCACTTGCTTCCAGAGTGAAATATAAGGAGTATGTGATGGGATGAATGACATATGGAGATTTTTCCGCACATACTGAATTCACAGGTTGTACTCCAGTATAAATGTGTTATTCAGATTAAGATTTGGAGATTGATTGAAGGTTTCTCCACAATGACTACCTTCTTTAATCTCACATAGCCTATCATATGACTTTTGTTTTTAAAATATCATGACATGCTAGCATTGCTTTCAGCAATATTACTTCCTATCCTGAGTGCAAATTAACTTTGATTTCTCTAAGGATATTTGCACTGATCTTTAATATCCTGGTTTTCCCATTTGCTTCCTATAGAAGCTAGGTTCCTGAAGGTTGCTTGATTCACATATCTATAAAGATTCTTCTAGGGAGAATCCAGGAAAGCCCACTGTTTGTAGTTGAAGTTCACAGTAACATCCTCAAAGGCAACTGAGACCATTCCCAACTTCTGAGGTCCTCCCTCCATAACTCCAGGACTAGGAGGTCACAGGGTGATATAAGCTACAGCAGAGTTACCTGGGCTTACTGGAAAGTAGGAGACACAGCAGCGAAGACAGGACCCAAGTTTGATGTGTGAGTGCCAGAGACAAATCACATGAAATTATGTTTAGAAATAGCTATAGCTTCATAGGTTTAAATTACAAAAATTAAAACCAGGTAACTGGAAATATATTAAATATGCAAACTTTATAATGAAATAAATAACAAGAAGACCAAATAGAGTAAGTTTTAATTGTTTATGGATTATTAGTTACTTGCAGAATCTAAACAAAGATTCTGAATAGTCAGACTTCTTTTGCTGTACTTTATATTAAAATATCTCCCTACCTACACTAAATCAAGCTACTTGACCCAAATGTCTGATTTAGGAAAGAATTGAGCTATCTAGCAAACTTTTCCCACCTACAGCTACCACCTTCAAAGGAATTAACATTACAATGCTGACAAAAATCTGCCAGTTGCTTTTGAACAATGTTCAATAAGCTCACTATATTGACTCTATTGAAACTCAAACAGGTACCAAAATTGGAGTAATTACACACAGCTCAGTACAGTATAATGTTAGTCTTCCTCATCTAAAAGCTAACCAATGAAAGAAAACATATCAAGTATTCAAGACTTGATTTCAGGAAAACCACATTTAAAAATTACTACTACATTATTTTCCTCATGTCATCTCCTCTCATGA
>NW_007158087.1:0-783 GCF_000164805.1 Carlito syrichta | reverse complement strand
TTAACCAACTAGTTAAATCAGCTATTTAACTCGTTGCCAACTAGTTAAAACAGTATCTAACTCATTAACCAGCTCGTTAATCAGCTAGCTATCTCATAAGCTAACTAGTTATGTCAGCTAGCTAAGTGAGCTAGCTAACTAGCTAGCTAGGTAATTCAACTAGCTAAGTCATCTTGCTCACTAGTTAGCTAATTATTTAAGTCAGAACTTAAGCCTACTACCTAACTAGTTTGCTAATTAGATAAGTCAGCTCATTATTCAGTTAGTTAAAAGTTAGCTAACTATTTAATTCAGGTAGTTAAGTCAGCCAGCTAACTAGTTAAGTCACAGAGTTAAGTCAGTTAGCCAAGTAGTTAAGTCAGCTTTCTAAGTCAACTGGTTAAGTCAGCTTTCTAATTTAGTCACCTGTTTAAGACATCTAGATATCTAGTTAGGTAAAGGTTTAAGTCAGCAGGTTGAGTCAGGTTGCTAGCTAGTTAACTAACGGGTTAAGTCAGCTGGTTGAGTCAGCTAGCAAGCTAGTTAGCAAACGAGTTGAGTCAGTTGGTTGAGTAGGCTAGCTGGCTAGTTAGCTAATGAGTTAAGTCAGCTCAATGGTCAGCTAGCTAGCTAGATAGCTAATGAGTTAACTCAGCTGGATGAGTCAGCTAGCCAGCTAATTAGCTAATGAGATAAGTCAGATGATTAAGTCACCTAGCTAGCACATTAGATAACGATTTAGCTAACTAGTTTTCTAGCGGGTTAAGTCAGCTAGCTAGCAAGGAAGCTTACTATTTAAGTCAG
>NW_007158086.1:0-528 GCF_000164805.1 Carlito syrichta | reverse complement strand
TCTGAGCTCTCCAGGCTGAGATTATCAGACTCCTTTGTGTTCAAATCTCTTTTAAGATTGACGATCACTATAAGAATAGCTGAGTCAAATGTTTGTGGAGCAGATGGCAGGTTTCCACAGAGCCAGGTCATGGCTACTCCCTTTTACCCAGCTACAAAACCCTCAAGAGGAGAGAAGATATCACCTTCATTGCTGTATTCCTCACATTCCGTGAGGAATGTTTTCTGACTTTCCCATCTTGCTTAATCAAATCAGGTTAGCACCGGAAGTTCCAGTGTTTGTCAAAGATCATCTAGTTCAATGATTCCCAACTTTAACATGCTCGTGAGTCATGCATGTGTTGCAATCACCCCAGAAGAGTTCTGATCCCGAGGGTCTGGGTAAGGTCTGAAATTCTGTATTTCTCACAAACTCCAAGGGGAGGCCAGCACACTGGTCCATGGACCACAGTAGAGTATATTTCCTCAGGGCCTTCCTACCACTGAGGATAGGCTGGGATGCCTGGAACCACAGGGTGATCTTAGTTCA
>NW_007158085.1:0-775 GCF_000164805.1 Carlito syrichta | reverse complement strand
AAATAAAATCTTTTCAATATATAGAATAAAATATAGAATAAAATATTTTTATGGCTTTGGAGCTTAAGAAGAATTTCTCATGCAATGTTTCAAAATGCAAACATAGGGGAAAATGGTACAATTATAGCATATTAATTTTAAGATATCCTGTTCACTAAAAGCAACATTAAAAGATAAATGCAGGTGTAGAAAATATTTCCTTTTTCTTTTTTTTTTTGAGTTGGAGTCTCACTCGGTTGCCCAGACTGAAGTGCAGTGGCTGCTCCCAGCCACCGCAGCCTCGACCTGTTAGGCTGCGGCGATCCTTCCGCCTCAGTCTTCCAAGTAGCCGGAATAACAGGCATGCGCTACCACACCCGGTTGATTTTTTGATTTATTGTAGAGATGAGGTCTCGCTGCCCAGGTGGGTCTCAAACCCACGGGCTCAGGCAATCCACTCACCTCAGCCTCCCAAAGGCGCGGGATTACAGGCTTAGCCACCGAGCCCGACTTAGAAAATATTTTCAAAGGATATACAGCCAAAAGGTTAGTTAGTGTGTAGAATTTTTAAAGTTTTCATGCAAAACAATAAGAAAAGCCACAAATAAGTAGACAAGATATACACAGAAGAGCAAGACCAGATACATAATAAACATCTGAAAGGAGGTTCAACTTCTAGTTATCAGAGAAAATGAATTTAAGCAAAGTAACTTCATACCCTTTTTAAAGCCACTGATATAAAATGTCTGAAAATTAAAACTGTTGGTGGGAAATACAGAAATAAAACTGATTTGTG
>NW_007158084.1:0-3858 GCF_000164805.1 Carlito syrichta | reverse complement strand
CTTTGTCATTACAGGAAAATATAATGAGAGATCATTCTTAAGTCAAAATCTGAAAACGAATATGGAAATCTATAACCAAGCAATTATTTTTGGTAGCAAGAAAAGTTGAATTATATAGGAAGATACTACAGTGTTCATGGAGAGTGAAACATTGGCTATTTGGGATCACAACTAGAGAGGCAGAAGAGAGAGGGCCATCAGGATAATGGAAGGGGCAATTGTAGATGAAAGGAAAAAGAAGTCTGACAAAATCCCAGGAAGAGGTGTTCAGGGTGTGGCTCTATAGGGGTCTCTTTAATAGGGGGAGAGACTCTATCCCTACCAGAGTCTAGGGATGGATGTGGAGTTTGTTAACTGTAAACTGAGTTGTGATGAGGAGGGAAAGTTGCACCCTCGGTACTGGTACAACCACTGCACATTTCTCAGCTGGTTCCAGTTCAGACTGCTAAGATCAACAAGATGTCAACAGATGTCTCTACTGTAAGTGTACTAACCTGAAATTTCTCTGACAGACACTTTAAGAAGATATGCTTCCTACAAGTATCATGCAAAATGTCAGTTGGATTCTGGGTTAATGAACCAGTGTCCACTTATGAAATTACTGTATAAATTCATTAAGTTGGTTCAAAAGTAATATTTGTGGATTCTTAAGTGTTCTATATATAGGAGAAATCATGAAGAGGCTATGTCATATTTTTTAACATGCCATAATTTTTATTTGCCTTGGCAATAAGTACAGCTGCAGCCAGAACATTTAAAATACATTAAAAATCAATTTTTGTTCACATTTAATGGTAGACAATGCTTCAGGCTCATGTATTGACATTACAAGATTGTTGAACTTTAGTGTAAAAAGATCTCCCTGAATCAGTGATTCTATATTGTTATTTTTAATTCATATGCTGTTTGAAGCAGAGCATTCAGATTGACATAAATGAGCGTAATATGCACAAAGCTGTAGTACTTTGTATCCTCTCACCCGAACCTCCGTAGCCCGCAATGATGATTAGGTTTTAATCTTTTAAAAATGTATTTATTTGTTTGTATTTATTATAAAGATGTGGAGTACAATTCAGGGTTGTGTATATTAACACTGATTATGCAGGTACCCTTGTTAATGAGGTATGCCTTCCCCTTCCCCTAGCAGTTTCCCTCAAATGCCAATCACACACCCACCTCCTGACAGATGCCCACTACTGCCAATCCCTTTCTTATAGTATTGTAATTGCTCAAGGTCCGCTTATGAGTGAGAATATATGGTCCTCTGTTCTTTGTTTCTGTAAGAGTTTACTGAGCCCACAATTATTAATATCTCCCATCACTGGCATGGTTTCTGAAAATAACTAAATGTTGATACATTATTGCCTGAAATCTGTTATTTAAATACTTATTATTCTTTCTCTTGTATATTTCTAGAGATTCTGAAATATTTTTCCAAGCTATATTTACTATTATAATTTGATAGGGGATACTTTCAGTGTTCTAACCATCTCTTCTTCACTAATTAATCTCTCTCCTCTTCCTCCTGAAACCTTGCGAACTGTCTTTTTGCTTTTTCCAGAATGTCATATAATTGGAGACATCTTATGTGTCCTTTTAAAATGAAATTATTTCTCTAATTCATTCATATATATTTAATGATCAATCATATGCTTTTCATGCTTTGGTAGATAATTTCTTCTACTCACAGAATAATATTACAGTGTTTGTATTATTGTTCTTCCATCAACTCTTGATGGACTCCTAGCTTGTTTTTAGGTATGGTGATTATAGATAATGCTTCTGTAAGTAGGCCCTTGAATGATTTGTATGAACATAACTTTTCCTCAAACTGGGTACAGCTTAAGAGAAAAAATTTTGAGTCATATTGTGAAACTATATTGTAATTCTTATAAATTCAGTGAATTTAAAAAAATAAACTCGATTTGGGGGTTTGAATTATCTTAATGTTAATTTAACTTTTTGAATAGGCGGACTTTTTCAGATAATCTATTCTCTCATGTGACCTTCGTGAGTTTTTGTCTTTGAAGTAATTTATACAGTTCACTTGTCGTATTAAACGTGGGCTTAGCATTGTTCACAGTATTACTTAAATATCTTTTTAATTCCCATCAGTTTAGCAATGAGCCCAATTTTTTTTCTGATATTAGTATTTTTGTTGTCTTTTTTGTTCCCTTTCATAGACTGCATAGAAACTTATTAACTATAATCAGCTCCTCAGAATATCAACTTTTCGCTTTGATGGTTTTTTTGTTTTTTTTTGAGTTGGAGTCTCACTCTGTCGCACAGACTGGAGTGCACTGGCTGCTCCCGTCCACCCCAAATTCTACCTGCTGGGCTCTGGTGATCCATCCCCCTCAGCCTTCCAAGTAGCTAGAATAACAGGCATGCGTTACCATGTCCTGCTAATTTTGGGTCCTCCTTCAGGAGGACCTCTGGGAGAGAAGGCTGGGGACCTTGTGGGCCCGGTGCTCAAGGAGGGCCCCAGGGTGAGAGAGCCATGAATCTTCTGGGCACTGGGCTCCAGGAGGGCCCTGGGGTGAGATGGCCAGGGCCCTTCTGGGGCTGGGGTTTCAGGAGGGACCCAATGTGAGAGGGCCAAGGTTCTGGGCTTGGGGTTCCAAGAGGGCTATGGCATGAGATGGCCTGGGCCCATCTCTTCCCTGGGCTCCAGGATGGACCCGGGGTGTGATTGTTGTGGCTGTTCTTGGTATGGGGTTCCAGGAGGGACCTGGGGTGAGAGGGCTGGGGATTTTCTGGGCACGCGGATCCAGGTGTGCCCCAAGGTGAGAGTTCCGGGCCCCTTGTCTGCTCAGGGCTCCAGGAAGGCCCTGGAATCAGAGGGCTGGGGCTTTGGGCCCGGGCTTCCAAGAGGGCCCCAGGGTGAGGGGCTGGGGCTCTGGGCCCACAACTCCAGGAGGGTCCCAGGGAGAAAGTGCTGGGGCTCTGTGCCAGGCCTCTGAGCCGAGGCTCCTAGTGTGCCCCAGAATGAGAGGGCCAGGCCTTTGGGCCCATGACTCCATGAGGGCCCCAATGTGTGAGGGCTGGGTCTCTGTGCCCGGGGTTCCCACAGGGTCCCTGGGTGAGAGGGCCAGAGCCTTTCTGGGCCTGGGTCTCTAGAAGGGTCCTGGTGTGTGAGGGCTGCTGCCCTTCTGGGCCCAAGTCTCCAGGACAGCCCCAGGGTGATAAGGCTGGGATTTTTCTTTGCCCGGGATACCATGAGGGCCCTGGTGTGAGAGCTCTGGGGCCTTTTTTTGAGGGTTCCCAGGGTGAGAGGGTTGAGGCCTGTCTGTGCCCAGTGCCCCTGCAGGGATCAGGGGTGAGAGGACTGGGGTCATTCTGGGCCCAGGACTCCAAAAAGCCCCAGGGTGAAACAGCCTGGGCTTTGGTACCAGGGCTCCAGTAGTCCCTTGTGGTGTGAGGGCCTGGGCTGTGGGCCTGGGGCTCCAGGAGGGACTGGGGTGAGCACCGGGGACCTGGGCCCTTGGTTCCAGAAGGGGCCCGGGGTCAGATGGCTGGGTCTCTGGGCCTGGGGCTTCAGGGGTACCACAGGGTGGGAAAACTAGGGCACCAGTCCCAGTCCTACAGGAGGGCCCAGGGTGAGAAGGCCAGGGCTCTATGCCAGGAGCTCCAGGTGATCTCTGATGTGAGAGGGCCACGTCTATGTGCCGAGGGCTCCCGCAGGGCCTCAGGTTGAAAGGGCTGGAGCCCTTTTAGGCCTGGGGCTTCAGAAGGGCCCCAGTGTGAGAGGGTCAGGGCCCTTCTGCTTTCAGGGCTCCAGTAGAATCCTGGGGATAGAGGGACATGGGTCCTTTTGGGCCCGGGGATCCAGAAGGGTCCCAGGGTGAGAGGGCTGGG
>NW_007158083.1:0-923 GCF_000164805.1 Carlito syrichta | reverse complement strand
CTTAACTGTAACCTTTTAACCCTCACCCTTTTTATAACATATTTCTAACTAAATTCTTACATGTAACTTAGCAGGAATACATTGGCATTTACATTTATAAGTAATTTTATTATTTCTAAATATTTCCTATAAACATTCCTATTATGTATCTATCTTTATTCTTATTTTGCTTGTATGAATCCTAATCTAATAATACTTGACTACTCATATATTTATTTTCTATTTAATTATATTTTATTTAATTACTTTTAATAATTATTCTGCTTTTATCCATATAATTATTTTATATTTATACTGTTGCATTTTATTACTAAATCATTTTAAACTCATAAATTTATATCTACTATATCTATACTTTCTTAATTTATGTTTAAAAGCAGCTGCCCTCAGGATCGACTTTTCTCAGATCTCACAAACTTCCTCCTCCATCTTATCCGTCTAAGGTGTTATTTCAGTATAGGGTATGTTAATCATTAAAAATAAAGAATGGGAAAGTTTTTTATTTTCCTTATACACATTGGAAAAATGTAGTTTTTCCTACAGCATTTGAACATTGCTTTTGCTAAGATCATAATCAACTTTCAAGAATGCTAAATTGTCTAAAATTATATACTAATGCAGAGCCCAAATACTTAATACTTTGTAAATCTCCATGTTATTTTGGTTTATATATATTGGGCCTCAAATTCTCTTTTGTCTCTGTGCATCATTTTAAATGCTTGGTGATTAAAAGTATCAGAATAATAGGGCACTTTGTTGCAGAGTACAGCATTATATCTTAGGTAGAGAAAATACTAAGAGATTCAAAGTAAATACTCTTTTAAAAATATAAATTGGGTTAAAATGTAAAAGGAATGTTATTTTATATTTCCTTCAAATATATAAGGGAATCTTTTCCCTAAGGACTGCATATCTGTAACATT
>NW_007158082.1:0-3901 GCF_000164805.1 Carlito syrichta | reverse complement strand
TATTAGTGCCGTCTGATTCCACTTGCTTTATTAGTTCCGTCTCATACTCCATGCCTTATTAGTGCCTTCTGATACTTCTGGCCTTATTACTGCTGTCTGATACTCCTTGATTTATTAGTGCCATCTGATAACCTTACCTTATTATTTCCGTCTGATACTCCTTGCCTTATTAGTGGTGTGGGGTAATACTTGCCTTATTAGTGCCGTGAGACACTACTTGCCTTCTTAGTGCCGTCTGTTACAACTTGCCTTCTTAGTGTCCTCTGATACTACTTGCCTTCTTAGTGCGGTTCGATACTACTTGCCTTATTAGTATCGACAGAGGGTATTTGCCATCTTAGTGTCGTCTGATACTACTTGCCTTCTTAGTGTCGTCTGATATTACTTGCCTTCTTAGTGTTGTCTGATTCTACTTGCCTTATTTTTGCCCTCTGATACTCCTTGCCTTATTAGCGCCATCTGATACTCCTTAACTTATTAGTGCCATCGGATACCACTTTCCTTCTTAGTACCGTATGATATTTCTTGCCTTCTTACTGCCGGCAGATGCTACTTGCCTTCTTTGTGTCGTTTGATACTACTTGCCTTCTTAGTTCCGTTTGATACTACTTGACTTCTTAGTGTCGTCTGATTATACTTGCCTTCTTTGCGTCGTCTGATACTACATTCCTTTTTATTGTCATCTGATACTACTTAGCTTGTTAGTGCCATCTGATATTCCTTGCCTTTTAATGTCATCTGATACTTCTTACCTTGTTAGTGCCGTCTGATAGTCCTTGCCTGGTTAGTGCCATCTGTTACTTCTTCCTGTATTACTGCCATCTGATACTCTTTGCCCTATTAGTGGCGTCTGATACTCCTTGCCTTATTAGTGCCGTCTGATATTACTTGCCTTATTAGTGCCGTCTGATACTACAAGCCTTATTTTTGCCATCTGATACTACTTACCTTATTAGTGCCGTATGATACTACTTGCCTTATTAGTGTCATCAGATACTACTTGAGTCATTGGTGCCGTCAGACTCTCCATGCCTTATTAAAGCCATCTGATACTACTTTCCCTATTATTGCCGTCTAATACTACTTGCCGTCTTAGTGCTGTTTGATACTACGTGCCTTATTAGTGCCATCTGATAGTACTTGCCTTATTAGGGCCGTCTGATACTACATGCCTTATTAGTGCTGTCTGATACTACTTGCCTTATTAGTCTCGTCTGATACTTCTTCCCTTGCTAGTGCTATCTAATACTACTTGACTTTTTAGTGCTGTCTGATATCCTTGCCTTCTTAGAGGCGTCTGTTACTACTTGCCTTCTTATTGTCGTCTGATACTACTTGCCTTCTTAGTGTCGCCTGATACTACTTGCCTTCCTAGTGTCATCAGATACTACTTGCCTTCTTAGTTTCGTTTCATACTACTTTCTTGTTAGTGTCGCTGATAATAATTTCCTTGTTAGTGCCGTCTGATACCACTTGGCTTGTTAGTGCCGTCTGATACTTCTTGCCTTGTTAGTTCCATCTGATACTACTTTCCTTGTTAGTGACGTCTGATACTACTTGCCTTCCTAATGCCGTCTGATACTACTTGCCTTTTTAGTGCCACCTGATAGTCCTTAACTTATTTGTGCCATCTGATACTCCTTACTTGGTTAGTGCCGTCTGATACCCCTTGACTTATAGTGCCGTCTGATTCTGCTTGTCTTATTAATTTCGTCTGATACTCCTTGCTTTATTAGTGACGTCTGATATTCCTTGCATTATTAGTCCCGTCTGATTCTACTTGCCTATTAGTGCCATCTGATCCTACTTGCCTCATTTGTGTGGTCTGATACTACTTGCCTCATTAGTGCTGTCTGATACTTCTTGCCTTATTAGTCCCGTCTGATACTACTTGCCTTCTTTATGTTGCCTGATACTACTTGCCTTGTTAGTGCCATGTGATACTACTTGCCTTATTTGTGCCGTCTGATACTACTTGACTTGTTATTTCCATCTGATACTACTTGCCTTGTTAGTGTCATCTGATACTGCTTGCCTTGTTAGTGTTGTCTGATACTACTTGCCTTAATAGTGCCGTCTGATACTCCTTGTCTTATTATTGCCGTCTGATACTCCTTGTCTTATTATTGCCGTCTGATACTCCTTGTCTTAATAGTGAAATCTGATACTCCTTGCCTTATTAGTGCCATCTGATACTCCTTGCCATATTAGTGCCGTCTGATACTCCTTGCCTTATTAGTGCCACCTGATTCTCCTTGACATATTAGTGCCGTCTGATATTCCTTGCCTTATTAGTGCCGTCTGATACTACTTGCATTATTAGTGCAGTCTGATCCTGCATACCGTATTATTTCCGTCTGATACTACTTGCCTTATTAGTGCCGTCTGATACTACTTGCTTTATTAGTTCCGTCTGATTCTACTTGCCTTCCTGTGCCGTCTGATACTACTTACCTTCTTAGTATCGAATGATACTACTTACCTTCTTATAGTGTTCTGACTCCTTGCCTTCTTAGTGTTATCTGATACTCCTTGCCTCCTTAGTGTCGTCTGATACTACTTGCGTTGTGAGTGCCGTCTGATACTACTTGCATTGCTAGTGCCGTCTGATACTCCTTGCCTTCTTAGTGTTTTCTGATACTGCTTGCCTCCTTAGTGTCGTCTGATTCTACTTGCGTTGTGAGTGTCGTCTGATACTACTTGCATTGCTAGAGCCGTCTTATACTACTTTCCTTATTAGTGCCGTCTGATACTACTTGCCTTTTTAGTGCCGCCTGATAAATCTTGCCTTATTAGTGCCGTCTCATTCTACTTACCTTATTAATGCCGTCTTGTACTACTTGCCTTAATATTGCTGTCTAATAGTTCTTGCCGTATTATTGCCGTCTGACACTACTTGTTTTATTAGTGCCGTTTGATTCTACTTCCCTTATTAGTGCCGTCTGATACTATTGTCTTATTAGTGCCGTCTAATCATACTTGCCTTATTAGTGCAGTTTGAACCTACTTGCCATATTAATGCCTCCTGATACTACATGCCTTATTATTGCCTCCTGGTTCTACTTGCCTTATTAGTGCCTCCTGATCCTGCTTGCCTTAATAGTGCTGCCTGATACTATTTCCCTTCTTAGTGCCATCTGATATTACTTGCCTCCTTAGTGCCGAGTGATACTACTTGTCTTCTTAGTGCCGTCTGATCCTACTTGCCGTCTTATTGCAGTCTGATACTACTTGCCTTCTTAGTGCCGTCTGATACTACTTTTATTCTTAGTGTCGTCTGATATTACTTGTCATCTTATTGTCTTCTGATACTACTTGCCTTCTTAATGTCATCGGATATTACTTGCCTTCTTAGTGTCGTCTGATACTACTTGCCTTCTTAGTGTCGTCTGATACTTCTTGCCTTCTTTGTGTCCTCTGATACTACTGGCCTTCTTTTTGTCCTCTGATACTACTTGCCTTCTTAGTGTTGCCTGATACTACTTGCCTTGTTAGTGCCGTGTGATACTACTTCCCTTATTTGTGCCGTCTGATACTACTTGCCTTGTTAGTGCCGTGTCATATTACTTGCGTTGTTAGTGCCGTCAGATACTACTTGCCTTGTTAGTGTCGACTGATACTACTTATCGTCTTAGTGTCATCTGATACTCCTTGTCTTAAAAATGAAGTCTGATACTCCTTGCCTTAGTGCAATTTGATAGTCCTTGCCTTATTAGTGCCGTCTGATACTCCTTGCCATATTAGTGCCGTCTGATACTTCTTGCCTTATTAGTACCGCCTGATACTCCTTACTTGTTTAGTGCCGTCTGATACCCCTTGCCTTATTAGTGCCGTCTGATTCTCTTGGTCTTATAAATGCCATCTGATTCTCCTTGCCTTATGAGTGCTGTCTGTTACTCCT
>NW_007158081.1:0-767 GCF_000164805.1 Carlito syrichta | reverse complement strand
CAAGCTACCCCCGTAGGAGAAAATAAGCAAAAATCTGTTGAAAATTATGAGGATTTTGTCTCTTGATTACAAACGACTGTACATAGAATAACCATCAATGAGGAAGCAGCCGACATTTTGGTAAAACAATTGGCTTTTTAAAATGCTAAGGTAACCTGTCAGGCTCTTATATGACCTGTCAGGAAAACAGGACACTTGAGTGACTACATCAGAATGTGTGCTGATGTCAACCCTGCTTATATACAGGGTGTGGCAATAGTCGCGGCTCTTAGAGGAGAAACTTATACTCAGTTTGTGCAAGGGATCCAGAGTGGAACTAATAAGCCTAAGAACATAACTGTCTTAACCTGCTACAACTGCAGGCAGCCTGGCCATATCAGTAAAAAATGCCTGTCTAAACAAGAGCCTCAATCTGTCCCGACACTGCCATCTTCTGGAAGCTCTCGGCCAAAGTCTTTATGTTCCAGATGCCTAAAGGGCTTCCATTGGGCTAAGGATTGCAAATCTAAATTTCATAAAAATGGCACTCTATTAATGGAAGGACAGCCTACAGTGCCTGAGTCGGGAAACGAATTGAGGGGCCAGCCCCAGCCCCAAGTAACAACAGGGGCAGCTTCCACTCTGAATCCATTAATTCCTTTTGTTCCATCTCAGAGCTCATCTTAGCAACCCCAGGGAGTGCAGGACTGGACCTCTGTTTCTCCGCCTTCACAATATTAACCCCAGACATTTCAGTTACCCCAATTCCAACAGGGGTAAAAGGCCCC
>NW_007158080.1:0-795 GCF_000164805.1 Carlito syrichta | reverse complement strand
AAGTTGTGTTAGACTGTTCATGATGCAAGTAGTAGGGGTTGTTATAGCTATAATTGGGTTTTCTAACCAGAGACTGCGATTTTTTTTCTTTTGTCACATTTTAGGTCCATTTCTCTACTCCTTTTCACCCACAGCTATAGAACAGAGGTTTTAAATCAGATTTCCAGTGTCCTATACTTTTCCTGTGTGTATGTATAATTCAATATCTCATTCTATAGTTTTGTAAAACATGTTAAGCTTAGGTTAAAATGAGGGCCTAGTAGAAGAGTATTTTTCTGCAGCACTCCTCCATTTTCTGGAAACTTCAGGCTTTATTAATTTTTTCCAAAATTGTTTTGGTATTCTCCAAGAACCTCACTTTGGAACTAGTTTAATTAAAATTGAGTCAACTCTGCCGTCTTCTTCTTCCATTTCTCAAGATGCTGTGGTGGTATCTCAAATAAAAAGAAGCAGCTGTTGGTATCTACATAAATCTCCATTATATCCATTTCTCAGCTTGGGGCACCTAAGTCATCTCCATTGTTACAGGTATTAATATTGGTCATTGCACAACATAAACTGCTAGCTGATAGCAATGCCTTATGCAGACAATTTCTTAGTGCTCTTTTATATATTAACATTTGTACTGGAACTGCTGCATTCTGTAATGTGAGTTTCACATGAGTCTTACATGAATCCAAGAGGTTTGGATAGAGAACGATCCAAATTATTAAACTATGTTTTACTCAAAATCATTCATTAATGGGTTCATTATCATAGAAACTACCCTTGATATCTAGACTGTCATTCATTTTA
>NW_007158079.1:0-779 GCF_000164805.1 Carlito syrichta | reverse complement strand
GTAAAGGATCTAGTAAACAGCAGATACTTCATCTAGAAAACTGAAATTTAGTGTATCCTTGTTTCTCTCTATCACTTCACCTTTTACTCTATTAATGTTTGCGACTCACCTCAATATTCCCTAACTGTAATTCAATTATATAAGAAGACCTGTAGAATCTGATCTCAGTCTTTCCGTTCCTGATGAGTGTTCACATACAGCTTTTATTCATTTGTCATTTTTTTCTTCTCCATTATTCTAAAGGATCATTTACTCACTCTCAACCACTGTGTTGTTAGGGACTACCTCTTTCCCAGGGTAAGGAAAAAGTAGACACATATCAGAATAAGGATTATTTGGTAGGTAATGTGTAGGTTAGCAAATACTGAGATGTCTTCCCTTGAAGAAGACTATTCTATATCCTCACTCTTTCTTGACTATCAAGAATCATTGGTCTAAACATAGAAAGAAGTTCAACATTAGATTAACACTCTTGAGAAGTTGGGTGGGAGAAAAGTACTGACTGAGTCTGCTCACATAGCTGTGTGACACCAAGACTTAAAAGATCTTTTATGCTCAGAATATTGTGCACTCTACCATCAGGCAGATAGTGTTTGGAAGAGAAAGTACTAAGGTGAATGGAAGTTCTTGGGATAGAGAGAAGTGGGAAATGATGGAAGACCCCAGAGAAAAGAAACAGAGTACTGGAAAAAGAGTACTAAAGAACTAGAGAAAAGAATTATTGGTAGAAGTTTTTGAAATATTAAGTAAGGTTGAAACTCTGAAGGGAGAAGAATATG
>NW_007158078.1:0-1206 GCF_000164805.1 Carlito syrichta | reverse complement strand
AAGGATCATTTACTCACTCTCAACCACTGTGTGGTTAGGGACTACCTCTTCTCAGGGTAAGGAAAAAGTAGACACATATCAGAATAAGGATTATTTGGTAGGTAATGTGTAGGTTAGCAAATACTGAGATGTCTTCCCTTGAAGAAGACTATTCTATATCCTCACTCTTTCTTGACTATCGAGAATCATTGGTCTAAACATAGAAAGAAGTTCAACATTAGATTAACACTCTTGAGAAGTTGGGTGGGAGAAAAGTACTGACTGAGTCTGCTCACATAGCTGTGTGACACCAAGACTTAAAAGATCTTTTATGCTCAGAATATTGTGCACTCTACCATCAGGCAGATAGTGTTTGGAAGAGAAAGTACTAAGGTGAATGGAAGTTCTTGGGATAGAGAGAAGTGGGAAATGATGGAAGACCCCAGAGAAAAGAAACAGAGTACTGGAAAAAGAGTACTAAAGAACTAGAGAAAAGAATTATTGGTAGAAGTTTTTGAAATATTAAGTAAGGTTGAAACTCTGAAGGGAGAAGAATATGACTTTGTACATTATAAAATGTATAATTTAATAAAATTGCCATAGTAAACTATAAACAGGTTGCTAACCAAAATTACAAGATATAATTTATGTTCATCCATTTATTATTATTACTATTGTTATTATTTGTTATTTTAATTCCAGGATGTTGGGAGCCGGCCACGGAGGCCCACTGAGCGTTAGGGATCAGGGAGGGCCGTAGACCTCGAGACCACTAGGACGTGTTCGAGAGCCGTAGACCCCATTTTCCTCCCCCTTTTGCCATACAGCACAAGAACAACCTAAAGGAACTCTGCTGGCCTAAGCTGAAGACTCTGTGACTGTGACAGGCATAGCTGACTCTAGAAACCCATTGTTCCTGTTTCCCATAAACTGCGGTTTCGGCCTAGGTATTAGATATAATTCAAATTCAGGTCACATTTGGGAGCCTTTTATACGGTACAAGCTTCTTTATAAGATTTAAAAGAATATTTATAGAATTAGTATATACTTAGGGAGAGCTGTTTGCAGCTTTTCAATGGTGAAGATGATTTTCGAGAGTGGCCCAGCACAGAGTTTGGGCTGGGCCACATTCCTGAGAGCCCAGCTTGTACTTTGGACTGGGGCTGCATTCTTTTGGGCCGACTTTAGCTACAGTTAGTGTAAGGTCTCTTTTCTACCTATGATAGA
>NW_007158077.1:0-1009 GCF_000164805.1 Carlito syrichta | reverse complement strand
GGACTACCATTCGGCTGTTAGGTTAGCTAACTTAACTAGTTGCATCTCTAGTAGGCTGACCGGTTAGATGACTTAACTAGTCAGGCAGTGAGTGAGCCGACAGATCAGCTGACTTAATTAGTTGACCGGCGAGTGAGCTGGCTGGTCAGCTGAATTGACTACTTCAGTGGCGAGTGAGCCAATTTTCAGCTGACTTAACTAGTCAGCTGGTAGGTGAGTCGAATGGTCAGCTGACTTAACTAGTCGGCCAGAGGGGGAGATAACTGGTCAGCTGAATTTAGTTGGCTGGCGAGTGAGCAGACTGGTCAGACTTATCTAGTAGATCAGTGAGTGAGCCAACCAATGAGCCATCTTAACTAGTCGTTGGCAAGTGAGCTGACACGTGAGCTGCCTTAACTATTCGGCCAGTGAATGAGCCGACCTGTGAGATGAATTAACTAGTCAGCTGGTGAGCAAGCCGACTAGTTCACTGACCTCTTGGCCTGCAAGCAAGTCAAGTTAGTTGACCTGTTGGCTGGTGAACAAGCTGACTAATTTGCTGACTGGTTGGCAGGCGAACTAGCCGAATATTTTGCTAACCTTATGGAAAGTGACTGAGCCCGGTAGTTAGGTGACCAGCCAGCTGAGTTGCTAGCTGACTAATTAACCAAGTGACTAGTTGGTTTGCTAGCTGACTTAACAAGCTAGCTGACTAGCTAGCTGGCTATCTAGCTGATATAACTTGCTAGCAAACAAGCTATCTAGCTGTCTAGCAAGCTGACTAAACTAGCTAGCTAACTGGTTAGATAGCTGGCTAGCTGACTTAATTATCTAGTTGACTAGCTAGCTTACTAGCTAGCTGACTTAACTAGCTATTTGACAAGCAACCTGACTAGAGAGTTGAGTTAACTAACTAGCTGAAATGTTAGCTGACTTGCTAGCTGACTTAATTAGCTAGCTGGCTAGCTAGCTGAATTAACTAACTAACTAGATAGTTGGCTGGCTATCTGGCCATCCAACTGACTTAACT
>NW_007158076.1:0-799 GCF_000164805.1 Carlito syrichta | reverse complement strand
AGATAATCCACAGGATGGGAAAATATATATTTGCAAGCTTTTTATCAGACAAAGGCCTAACATTCAGGATTTATAAATAACTCAAATTAATTGATGGGGAAAAAAGCTAATAACCCCATTAAAAAGTGGGCAAAGGACACACACAGACACTTCTCTGAGGAAGAAATGCAAGCAGCCAACAAACATATGAAAAAATGTTCAGTCTCACTAATCATCAGAGAAATGCAAATTAAAACTACCATTAGATACCATCTCACAGTTGTCAGGATGGCTATCATTAAAAGGTAAAAAAAACAACAGCCGATGTTGGTGAGACTGCAGAGAAAAGAGAACACTCATATACTGTTGCTGGGAATGTAAAGTGGTCCAACCTTTGTGGAAAACAGTTTGGAGACTCCTCAAATAAATAAAAAGTGAGCTACCATTCAACTCAGCAATCTTACTCCAGGGAATATACCCAAAGGAACGCAAATCGTTCTACCAAAGAAACGTTTGAACATATATGTTTATTGCAGCACTATTCACAATAGCATAAACATGGAACCAACCCAGATGCTCATTAAAGTTGGACTGCATAAAGAAAATGTGCTACATATACATGGTAGAATGCTACACAGTCATAAAGAAAAACAAAATTATGTCCTTTGAAGCAACATGGAGGCAGCTGAAGACCATCATACTAAGTAAGTTATCAATCACAGAAACAAAAAACTGAATACCACATGTTCCCACTCATAAGAGGGCACTAAACATTGGGCATAAGGGCGCAAGGACAGAAACAGCAGACACTAGGCACTGA
>NW_007158075.1:0-795 GCF_000164805.1 Carlito syrichta | reverse complement strand
TTGAGGATTTCATTCTCTGTCCTGATCCGTTCTCCTATGGACCTATTCTTGTACCAATACCAGGCTGTGTTGATTACTGTAAACATATAGTAAAGTTTGAAGTCTGGGCCTGCGATAGCTTCCACTTTGCTTCTTTTGATAAGATTCTTTTGACTATTCATGAGTGTTTGGTTTCATATGAATCCTTTATTGTAATTTACAGGTCGGAGAAGAAGGATGTTAACTTAATGGTTATTTCATTCATTCTGTAGATTGTCTAAAAGGCCAATTTTTCCTTTAAAAAGTCAAGTCAGGGAAGCAAGCATGTCAAATTGTCATTTTTGACAACAGCCTCAGAATTTTGACATCATAAAGGAAGTGTCCTTCACTACTGAGCAATCCTTAGGCTTCAAGCACTTGTGTACAGTGCTCTACCAATGTGGTGGACATGGTGGATTTTATTCCCAAGAATTGAGGATAAGCATGTGTTCACGCCTATCCAAAAATTTCTCCAGGGAGAAGTGTCCGTTCAAGAGTCCTCTAAATGAGAAAGTCTTTTTTTTTTTTAAGCAGTCTTTTGGATTGGACCGAGAAACTCCCAGACTGGGAGGGGACCTAAGGGTTGGACCAAGAGGAAGTATTTTATGACTATGTTTATGGAGTCCTGTTGGAGCTAGGTTATAGCACAACCACATACTATTTTAGCACTTTCATTACTTTAGAAGCTTTTGGATGTTTTTAGTATTGTGTAACAGCCTTTGAGCAGTTTATCCTACAGGATTTGAACATAGCTTTTGCTAGGATCCTAATCAATTT
>NW_007158074.1:0-802 GCF_000164805.1 Carlito syrichta | reverse complement strand
GAACCCATTCTAACTACATTTATCTTTATAAGCACCACTCCAACACCAAAATATTTCAAGATAATTTTAACACAAACTATGATTTTCTCACTTTTGCTTAAAGCTTGATTTCATAAAACAGACAAAAAATAAAAAATAAAAGTTCTGCATCACAGAATTTTTTTCCTAAAAAGTCTTATACTTTATTATCAAAAGTTTAAATCCAGATAAACACTGTTGTTTTCACATCCAAATGTAAATTATTGCCATATACCATATCAGTAGAACAAATTTCAAAAACAACCAAATTATCTCAAAAGTTAAAAAAAAGTTTAAGCCGGGCTTGGTGGCTCAGCCTGTAATCTCGCGCCTTTGGGAGGCTGAGGTGAGTGGATTGCCTGAGCCCGCGGGTTCGAGACTCACCTCGGTAGGCGAGACCTCATCTCTACACTAAATCAAAATTTAGCTGGGCATGGTAACACACGCCTGTAGTTCCAGCTACTTAGAAGGCTGAGAGGAAAGATCGCCAGAGCCCAGCAGGTTGAGGCTGCAGTGGCTGGGAGCAGCCATTGCACTCCAGTCTGGGCGACAGAGTGAGACTCCAACTCAAAAAAAAAAAAAAAGTTTAAGAAGTTCAACAGTATTTGAAAATGAAGCATTCAAAAATAAATAGCAGAAAAATTTCTCAAACTTTAATGCATTTATGAAAAACCCACAGACAACATCATACTTGGTGAGAATGAAAGCTTTCTCATATTAGACACAACATATTGTCATTTCATGGTCCTTACTCCATAATTAAATTAAGTTGTGCAAATAACAG
>NW_007158073.1:0-969 GCF_000164805.1 Carlito syrichta | reverse complement strand
AAATACCATTTTACTTTTCATATGAAAGTAAGATTGCATAAACATTTCATTCACTTATTAATTAGAAGATTTAACTTTTGAGAAAAACCACTTAAAAGGTAAAACAAGTAATAGAGTACATCTGTTTGCAGCATATAAATTCTTATTCAGCTTAAACCTATAGGATTCCAAGTTGGTGTTGTAATGAAATTACACTGTATAAGTTTATAAACCATCCACGGGCTTCCCCAACTCGCATTGTGCCTGAAGTCAGTGGGTCAGTAAGCAAAGGGTGTGGAGGATGCCCTGATCATGTCTTTGATTACATAATGGTTTGATTTGCTATAGCCTGTCCAAATAAGTTCACCAGATAATTGCTTTGTGAAATGAGCATTGTTGGCCAAAGGGAGGTGCTAGGAGAAGAAATCCACCACTTGCTACTCCACTTGTGTACTGGGTTTGTGGCAGAGCTTCCAAGGCAAGTGGCATCTTTAACAAAGGTGGCCCACAGGTTTTGTAAATGCTTCTTTCTCTTTACTGCTTTACTGTGTTACTAATAGTAAACGTATTGCTAGTTGAAGTCTTTATTAAACAGTAGTGAAATGTTTAATGTAGGGTAACACCAAAATGGACAGGTTTAAAAATATGTAGGTGATAGAACACTCTCTTCCCTCATCCTTGTACCAGATTTCTGTCAGGACCTAGAATAGTTCATACAAATGAATGTGTCTGTAGATGGAGTATTATGCCCTCATTTTAACTCCATGATCAAAGAATTCCCAGTTCTTTCCAGAGTGGCAATATAATTCAGGTGTAATTGTTTAGTTGTTGGATGCAAATTCAGCTAGGGGAGAATGATTAGCTTTCCTTTTAAAGGTTTCTCTAAAATCTTCTAAAGTGATGTCAGTATTGCTAATTGATGTCACCTTAGACTTAACATAAGGTCCTTCAAGGAATTTCTGGATGTTCTATGCCCAGTGTCCCCTAATG
>NW_007158072.1:0-804 GCF_000164805.1 Carlito syrichta | reverse complement strand
CGAGCCACCCAACGATTTCAGGATAAAGAACAAGAGCCGGAGCAGTTGACTAAAGAGCTGTGGCAGGTCCATCTCCAGTTTCTCCAGCAGACAGGAACACAAGTTCCGGTTTGGCCGGCGGAGCCCCTTGAAACGGAGGCCTCACCTGCAGATGTAGAAAGAGAGGCGCCGTTCCAGTCGGGGTCCCTGAGTGACCTGGTTCATCTCGGCAGCTCCCCAGTAATCTCCGGCTCTTCAGAATCCTATCTCATCCGGTTTTGCTCCTGAGGGCATTTATGCATAACATTATCTGTCTGTAGTGGGGAGACCCAACAAAGATACCAAGGACAGTCGACTTCCTTCTTAGATTTGTGCCAGTGAGGAACAGAGGATCTATTCCACAAGCCGCCGATCTTATGAATCTTCTTTCTCTCCTAAATCGCACACCGCTTGGAGCCATACCCTGTGCACTGATGCTAAAGAACAAAGAAACTGTTTTCAAACATCAACAGTGTTGATATTCTTGTCCAGCAGCTATAATGCAAAGCCTTCATTTTTATTTGTAGCATTTCAAGTTCGTTAGGAAAGTATTATATTGTGTGCACACAGAAATAAACTATGACTTAAGAGTGAAGAGGAAAAAAAGAAGTAAAACATCCCCTTGAAATATTGTACAAATCAAATCTTGCCCGTGATGCAGTTGGACAATAATCTGGAATGTGTGATTCAGTGGCAAAGTGAACTGGGCCAACCTTGAAGACGTGGGAGAAGAACAGTCTTGATTCTGGGACAAGGAAGGCAGAAAAGCCGGCTACGGATGACAGC
>NW_007158071.1:0-834 GCF_000164805.1 Carlito syrichta | reverse complement strand
AGACCAACCTGGGCAACTCAGCGAGACTTCATCTCTACAATAAATTAAAAAAAAAAATAGCTGAGCAAGGTGACAAATGCCTGTGGTTCCAACTACTTAGAAGGCTGAGGTGGAAGGATCACCTGAACCTAGCAGATCAAGGCTGCAGTGGCCATTAGTATGCTACTGTACACCAACCTGTGCAACAGAGTGAGACTCTTACTCAAAAATAATAATAATAAGTACCTTAAGTATTCCTCCTACTCATGTATATTTTTATACTTTTCCTATGCATTATACTGACAGGTACTATACATTTGTGTGCATTATATTTTCAACACATATGCACTCCTGCATAAACACTATAGTGTTGTTTTGTTGTTACATGTATGTTTTTGCTGCTACAAACTCCATAGAAAAGATGTCATAATGTCAATTTTAATCTTTTCTGTCAATATTATATTTTTGTGATATATTCATCTTTAGTTTTGCATGGCAGGTGTCAGCACACTTTTCCTGAAAATATATGAATAGCAAAGGGCCACATACTGTATGCTGTACAGACCACACAGTCTTTGTGACATCTACTTAACTCTCTGCTCATAGTGTGGAAGCAGCCACAGATAATATATAAGTGAATGGAGATGGTTGTATTCCAATAAAACTTTATTTGTAAAAACAGGTAGTGGGTCTGATTTGGTCCACCTGTCACATAGTGACCCAACCCTGAAATATAATATGTCACTGAAGAAATATGTTACAATTAATTTTTTCAGTTTCATAATATGATCATTCATTGTTATTGTCAACTTGACAGGATTAAGAAATATGCAGATAGCTGACAAAGTATTATTT
>NW_007158070.1:0-832 GCF_000164805.1 Carlito syrichta | reverse complement strand
GCCAATGGTATTAATCCAGTTAACTAGTCGGCTGACACATCAACCAAGTTAAGTCACCTAGTTAACACATTAACCAATTAGTTAAGTCAGCTATTTATCTCCTTTACCAACTAGTTAAAACAGTTATCTAACTCATTAACCAACTTGTTAAGTCAGCTATCTCGTTAGCCAACTAGTTAAGTCAGTTAACTAAGTCAGCTAGTTAACCAGCTAGCTAGCTAAGTTAGCTAGCTAAATCAGATAGATCACTTGTAAGCTAACTACTTAAATCAGCTACTTAATTCTGCTTCCTGACTAGTTAACTAATTAATTAAGTCAGCTAGTTATTCAGCTAATTAAATGTTTAGCTAATTATTTAATTCACGTAGTTTAGTAATCTGGCTCACTAGTTTAGTCTGCCAGTTAAGTAAGCTAGTTAAGTCAGTTATCTAATTTCATCAGTTGTTTAAGACAGCTAGCTAGGTGGTTAACTAACAGTTAAGTTAGCAGGTTGAGTCAGGTAGTTAGCTAGTTAAGTAATGTATTAAGTCAGCTGATTGAGTCAGCTAGCTAGCAAGTTAGAAAACGGGTTGATTCAGATGGTTGAGTAGACTAGGTAGCTAGTTAGCTCATGAGTTAAGTCAGCTGGATGAGTCAGCTAGCTACCTAGCTAGCTAACGATTTAAGTCAACAGGTTGTGTCAGCTATCTAGCTCATTAACTAACAAGTTAAGTAATATAATTAAATCACAGAGCTAGCACGTTAGATAATGAGTAAGCTAACTAGTTAGCTAGCTGGTAAAGTCAGCTAGCTAGCTGGCAGCTAACTATTTAAGTCAGTTGGTTAGCTACGC
>NW_007158069.1:0-782 GCF_000164805.1 Carlito syrichta | reverse complement strand
ACTCAAAAAAAAAAAAAGTGTTGGATGTATGGGTGAATTAAAATGTGTTTCCAACATATAGATAAGTTTAATTTTTATAAAATTGGTTGGTGATTAATGAATCACTTAAAAATAAGTCTTTGCTAATAGTTTGCAGTTTGTTACCAGCTTCATAATGGCAGGATTTGGATATCTTTACTCATTATACGTGTGTGTGTGTGTGTATGTGTTTACCACTTTTAATTTATATGGTAAAAGCTACTTTTTTGACATATAAACAGTTTATTTTATTTTATTTTCTTAGAGTAAATTGGGGTCAATTTGTAAGTATGTAAAAATATACTCTCATGTGAATAATTATTTGTATCTCTTGCTTTTTATTCTTTTTTATTATTTGTGACTGTTATTTGCACAGCTTAATTTAAATTATGGAGTAAGGACCATAAAATGACAATATGTTGTGTCTAATATGAGAAAGCTTTCATTCTCACCAAGTATGATGTTGTCTGTGGGTTTTTCATAAATGCATTAAAGTTTGAGAAATTTTTCTGCTATTTATTTTTGAGTGCTTCATTTTCAAATACTGTTGAACTTCTTAAAATTTTTTTTTTTTTTTGAGTTGGAGTCTCACTCTGTCGCCCAGACTGGAGTGCAGTGGCCGCTCCCAGTCACTGCAGCCTCGACCTGCTGGGCTCTGGCGATCTTTCCTCTCAGCCTTCTAAGTAGCTGGAACTACAGGCGTGTGTTACCATGCCCAGCTAAATTTTGATTTAGTGTAAAGATGAGGTCTCGCCTACCGAGGC
>NW_007158068.1:0-1359 GCF_000164805.1 Carlito syrichta | reverse complement strand
TAGATCATATAAAAAATTATAGTTTAGACATATGAAAACTCATATGAATTATAGTAAAAGTTTGGTAGTTTAAGAATAAAGTTTTTAATTGAGTTATAAGGCATTATGTTAAATCGTAATAGGATAATAGTATAAATTAACAGCTAAGTCATTTAACTAAACTTATAGATTATAGTATAGTGTTAAGTTGATAATATTAATTGTTAAAAATATTGGGAATCAGTGAACTTGGATTGAACCTAGAGTTAACTCAGGAAAGTTTTTTGTATTAATCAGGGTATAGAGCAAAGAGTATAATATGAATGATTCATTGAACATTATGGAAAACACTTTGAATGATTTGTATTGAAATTGTGCACCTGTGACCTTAATGTAAGCACGGTAGGCATCATGGAATTCGAATTGTTTGCTTGGAAATTGCAGATCTCGTGGTGGTCTTGTGATGCATAGTTTGTAAAGCACGAAACTTGTACACCCCCAGTGAGTGATTATCACACTGCTGGAGGGTATAGAAAATGGTATATAAGTTGGAAGGAGTCCGAATAAAACTTGGCTCCAGTCCTGATCAGACTGTTCCCAGAAGAACTGCCTCCGAGTGGTCTTCTCGCTGTCCAGATTCTCTGGTGCGGGTCCTAACCCACCCTTGGTCAGTGCTGGTCACCGACAATAAATGGTAAAGACGAGGCCTCACCAAGGTACCTGGGAGCGTCTTGTCCCATGGGCTCAGGTTGGCTGCTGGCCTCAGACTCACAAAGCACTGGGATGACGAGACAGCCCCAGAGCCCAGCCTCGATCCTTAATCAAAAATGAACTAGAATATCCGGTGTGCGTTCCCATGCCTGGAATCCCAGGGCTCTGGGAGGCCAAGGCTAGAGGATGGTTGGAGTCCAGGAGCCGAAGGCATGATCTGACCAGGCAAGGAGACCCATCCCAACAGGTGATCTGGAGTCGAGGTGCCGATGATCCCAGTCCCTCCAGAGGCTGTGGAGGGAGTATCCCTGGAGTTTGTGATTTCCAGTATGGCTCTGAATGACATTCATGTCCCCGGATCCTAGCCTGGGCCACAGAGCCATACCCTGTTTCCAAAAACACCAGAATCGTATACAGATTCTCAACTGCGTGTGGTGTGTTCATGGGGCGAATGGATTTATCCATGGCCTTCCTTTGCCGAAGGTCCTCATTGTCTAGTCAGAGGGTTGACCTGCCTGGGCACATTTCTTGCCTCTGAGAGGAGAGCCGGCAGGAACCCAGACAGTGATCCTCAGGAATTCCTGCACCAAATTGGAGCAGCTTTTGGGGGAGGGTTGGGCCTGGAAGTTGCTAAACTTGGGGGATGCTCATATGTTGGGAACCTGGGAG
>NW_007158067.1:0-806 GCF_000164805.1 Carlito syrichta | reverse complement strand
CCCAGAGCCCAGCCTCGATCCTTAATCAAAAATGAACCCAGAATATCTAATGTGCGTTCCCATGCCTGGGATCCCAGGGCTCTGGGAGGTCAAGGCTAGAGGATGGTTGGAGTCCAGGAGCCGAAGGCATGCTCTGACCAGACAAGGAGACCCATCCCAACAGGTGATCTGGAGTCAAGGTGCCGATGATCCCAGTCCCTCCAGAGGCTGTGGAGGGAGTATCCCTGGAGTTTGTGATTTCCAGTATGGCTCTGAATGACGTTCATGTCCCCGGATCCTAGCCTGGGCCACAGAGCCATACCCTGTTTCCAAAAACACCAGAATCGTATACAGATTCTCAACTACGTGTGGTGTGTTCATGGGGTGAATGGATTTATCCATGGCCTTCCTTTGCCGAAGGTCCTCATTGTCTAGTCAGAGGGTTGACCTGCCTGGGCACATTTCTTGCCTCTGAGAGGAGAGCCGGCAGGAACCCAGTCAGTGATCCTCAGGAATTCCTACACCAAATTGGGGCAGCTTTTGGGGGAGGGTTGGGCCTAGAAGGTGCTAAACTTGGGGGATGCTCATATGTTGGGAACCTGGGAGGGAGGACTGAGGGTTGAAAATTTTCAGGAGAATATATATATATATATATATTTATTTCTGTTTTTTTCTTCTCTCACTAGGTGGCCCAGGCTACTCTCAAATTGCTCAACTGGAGCCATCCTCTTGGTCTGGGATTCCCAAACTGCTGTGATTAAGACTTTTCATTCAGTCGACATCCTGGTCTTCCTGCCTGGTCTTGAACTCCAGACTGCATGGGATCG
>NW_007158066.1:0-799 GCF_000164805.1 Carlito syrichta | reverse complement strand
CTCTCCTAGCCTGCAGGGTTTCTGCAGATAAATCTGCTGCTATTCTGATTGGTCTTCCATGGTGGGTGATCTGGCCTTTTTCTCTTGCTGCCTTTAGGATTTTTTCTTTTGTGCCTACTTTATTTAGGCGAATTATTATGTGTCTAGGAATTGGTCTTCTCATTTGTTGTCTTGCGGGGGTTCTCTGAATCTCTTGTGTTTGAATTTTTTATCACTGATTAGATAAGGGAAATTTTCTTGAATGATCTCGTGGAAAGTTTGTTCCAGTGTGGTCTCTGTTTCTCTTTCTGCCTCAGGGAATTCGATTATTCTTAGGTTAGGCCTCTTGAGGTAGTCACTCATCTCTTGAAGGTTTTGTTCTGTCTTTTTTAGCTTATTTTCTGTGTTTTTAAGAGTTTGGGTTATTTCTATATTTTGGTCCTCAAGCTCTGAGATTCTTTCTTCTGCTTGGGTAATTCTGCTTTCCATGCTTATGAATTTGTTATTTATTTCATTCACAGTATTCTTTATTACTGTTAACTCAGATATCAGCTCCTTCCTAGTTTCTTCTTGTGTCTCCTCAATTCTTTATAATCTCTCCATTATTGTTTTGATATCTACATTTGCATTTTGAGACCCTTCATTCTGGGGACTTTTCATTGTTTGTATTCCAAAGTCAGTTTTCTCAGTGTCTGCTCTCCCAGGCGTCTGGGAGAGACCCATACTCTTCTTTTGGTTTTTCTTCATTTCTGTAGATTTTTCTCCCTTTACCCCTTTCCCTCCCCCTCTTCAATTCTGTTTTTGAGGGAAGGTGGGGTTG
>NW_007158065.1:0-720 GCF_000164805.1 Carlito syrichta | reverse complement strand
CTTCTCATTTGTTGTCTTGCGGGGGTTCTCTGAATCTCTTGTGTTTGAATTTTTGTATCACTGATTAGATAAGGGAAATTTTCTTGAATGATCTCGTGTAAAGTTTGTTCCAGTGTGGTCTCTGTTTCTCTTTCTGCCTCAGGGAATTCGATTATTCTTAGGTTAGGCCTCTTGAGGTAGTCACTCATCTCTTGAAGGTTTTGTTCTGTCTTTTTTAGCTTATTTTCTGTGTTTTTAAGAGTTTGGGTTATTTCTATATTTTGGTCCTCAAGCTCTGAGATTCTTTCTTCTGCTTGGGTAATTCTGCTTTCCATGCTTATGAATTTGTTATTTATTTCATTCACAGTATTCTTTATTACTGTTAACTCAGATATCAGCTCCTTCCTAGTTTCTTCTTGTGTCTCCTCAATTCTTTATAATCTCTCCATTATTGTTTTGATATCTACATTTGCATTTTGAGACCCTTCATTCTGGGAACTTTTCATTGTTTGTATTCCAAAGTCAGTTTTCTCAGTGTCTGCTCTCCCAGGCGTCTGGGAGAGACCCATACTCTTCTTTTGGTTTTTCTTCATTTCTGTAGATTTTTCTCCCTCTCCCCCTTTCCCTCCCCCTCTTCAATTCTGTTTTTGAGGGAAGGTGGGGTTGCATTTATTTCTCTTCTGCAATGACCTGTTCTTCCTTATGAGGGTCTTCTGGGTTTGTTCACTTTTCCCTCTGCTT
>NW_007158064.1:0-776 GCF_000164805.1 Carlito syrichta | reverse complement strand
CCCTGTAGTTTGGGCTACTTGAAGGCTGAGACAGAAGAATTGCCTGAGCTCAGCAGGTTGAGCTAGGATGATTGTGAGTGTGACACTGCAATCCAGCCTGGAGGATAGAGTGAGACTCCACTAAAAAAAAAAAAAATTAAACAGAATTTCCTGGCAATCTTTAATAATTATCTTTTTAAAAACATGTACTCTCTTATAATGAAAGCAATATATTAAATATTTGAATTAAGGCATATACATGTCTACAACATACATCCAATTATCTATTCCTCAACTGGTGTGATATATATTTCAGTAGTCAACCCTAGATGGAGGAATTAGAATAGAGTCTGAAATAGAGAAATATCAGCCTGTAGTCCAACAGGTGAGCAAAGTCAATTGCTTTTTCAATTTGTCATGAAAATGCCAGTGTTCATTTAATGACAAAGTGATAACTTAAGTTTCAGTGAAGGTGATGTAGCAAATTTTGATAACAAGGAAAGCTGGAAAGAGTGGAGTGATATTTTAGGAATTAAGGGGTGAAGTGTATGAGGTTTAGAAAAAACTTAAAGGAAAAAAATTATAGCTTTCAAGCACCACGGAGCTAATACTGGTGAAATATTTTCCCCAAAAGTATTGGAAAGGAACAATTAGACTAAACTCTTAGTTTTCATTTATTGAGATAAGCTTGGGCTAGCCTATGCTTTAGGGAGTGCATCCATGTAACACATAGATATGATTGGATACTGTAATTAAACTCTGTTTTACTAATTTCTATGTGAAGTACAGGGAACCAG
>NW_007158063.1:0-952 GCF_000164805.1 Carlito syrichta | reverse complement strand
GTTGAGCTAGGATGATTGTGAGTGTGACACTGCAATCCAGCCTGGAGGATAGAGTGAGACTCCAACTAAAAAAAAAAAAAATTAAACAGAATTTCCTGATAATTTTTACTTTAATAATTATCTTTTTAAAAACATGTATTCTCTTATAATGAAAGCAATATATTAAATATTTGAATTAAGGCATATACATGTCTACAACATACATCCAATTATCTATTCCTCAGCTGGTGTGATATATATTTCAGTAGTCAACCCTAGATGGAGGAATTAGAATAGAGTCTGAAATAGAGAAATATCAGCCTGTGGTCCAACAGGTGAGCAAAGTCAATTGCTTTTTCAATTTGTCATGAAAATGCCAGTGTTCATTTAATGACTAAGTGATAACTTAAGTTTCAGTGAAGGTGATGTAGCAAATTTTGATAACAAGAAAAGCTGGAAAGAGTGGAGTGCTATTTTAGGAATTAAGGGGTAAAGTGTATGAGGTTGAGAAAAAACTTATAGGAAAAAAATTATAGCTTTCAAGCACCACGGAGCTAATACTGGTGAAATATTTTCCCCAAAAGTATTGGAAAGGAACAATTAGACTAAACTCTTAGTTTTCATTTATTGAGATAAGCTTGGGCTAGCCTATGCTTTAGGGAGTGCATCCATGTAACACATAGATATGATTGGATACTGTAATTAAACTCTGTTTTACTAATTTCTATGTGAAGTACAGGGAATCAACTAATGTGTGAGAAATCAAGGAAGTGTGAAATTTAAACCATAGAATGAGTACTGGAGAATTCTGGTGCTTAAATCACCTGTGACTGGTATCATCTGTCTTGTTCACCATTAATGAGAACCACTTCATGCCCCACCTTCCAAGTCGGGATCAAAAATGACAGTGGTATTTCTCCTCTGTCTTGATCTGAGTTTCAAGGGGACATTGAATAGGAGGTTTAAATTTATA
>NW_007158062.1:0-905 GCF_000164805.1 Carlito syrichta | reverse complement strand
TGTATTATCCTTTAACTTGAGTCATCACCACTGTGCTTTTGGGTGCCTTTATTTAGCTTTGGATTCCCCTGATAGTTCTATGTTGTGTCCTATCAAGGCCCTTCCACTTCATATAAACTTATTGCTTTGGTTAGAGCTCTGAGGTTAGGAAAAATGTAAAGAAAGTTGTTGGTATAAGGTATGTTTTCGGTAAGAAAGGAGAAAAGAAAGAAATAATTGTATAGAAAAGAATCTTATATGGTACTTTTTTGTTCTATAATAGAATGGCTGGTTATTTAAAGAAAGTATATAACAAAAATAGAAGGTTCAAGCATGTCGAAAAATGGTATGAGTATGTCGGAGATTGTAGGTGAAATCTTGTGAAAAGAAGTGAAAGGAAAGTCTATAAACACTCAAGGCTACAAAAAAGGTTCTATAAATTTACCAATAATATCAAGTACACTAATACTAGACCAACATGCTTCTCAAAGACCAGAACATGAGATTCTTAATTAACAATCTCCAAAATAATTTTCTCCTTTAAGCAACGGAGGGGGGAAGAAAGAGACAAAATTCAACTAGCTTCCCCCACTGTCTTTGTTAAAAAAAAAAAAAATGAGGTTTTATTTTTTTTCCTTTCCAAAATCTTTGGACTATCATTTTGGCTAAATAAGTGACTTCATTACTGTAATCTTGTGTTATAACATTATACATTTAAAAACTTTAATACTTAAACTTTTCAAGTTCTTGAATCAGTCTATCTAGGGTAAGATAAGAAGCAAGCTCCAGGAACCAACCTGCCCCACACTCTCCTCCCGAATTTCCTGCAGACCAGGTACAAGGATTACTATCAACGATAGAATGAATGGCAAAATAACTGGACTTCACCCTCTAGCATATAAATTGTTGTAAAAGTATATCAGACC
>NW_007158061.1:0-463 GCF_000164805.1 Carlito syrichta | reverse complement strand
CTTGTTGCTGTAGCCTTAATCACTTTTTTTCCACACCGAAATAAAAACACAGACCCTTATTTTATTGAAATGTGCTTAGATAAAATATCCTGTTGCTGATTGTTAGTTAACTTATTTTTGAAATGTATCCCAGTTGACTGACTGGATATGTTTCATTGACTACAGCAACTGTATACTACTACTTAAAATGCATTCTCCAGATGTGTGTCTTTTTCCCTGCGGAGGTATGTGGAGATTTCTGGCATGTTTTCTTTCTGACCACGTTTGCATGTTTCCCTGTGTTAATGTTACGTTGGAGTTGTTGCGGGGTGTCAGACACCTACTCGCCATTGCGAGGCTGCAGAGCCCTGGCGTGAGGACGGCGCTTCACGTCCCGGCCCCGTAACCTGCTGGGTTGACGCGATCTTTCCTCAGAATCCTGCCTGCGAGCACCGAGGCGCCACGCGGTTCCGTCTCCCGGGCC
>NW_007158060.1:0-944 GCF_000164805.1 Carlito syrichta | reverse complement strand
CCCCCCCCATAGTTTCCCACAATTGTCAGTCATTTTCTTATGGTAATACGTTGGATGATCATGGTCCACTATATGAGTGAGAACAAGTGATACTCAGATCTTTGTTTCCGTGAGAGGTCACTCAGTATTATAGACTCTAGTTCCATCCAGGTTGCTGAGAAATTCATGATTTTATCCTTTCAATGGCTGTGTAGTATTCCATTGTGTATATGTACCACATTTTTTAAATCCAGTCCTCTTTTGATGGAAAGCATGGTTGCTTCCAGGTTCTTGCTATTGTGAACGATGCTGCGATAAATATACGTGTGCAGGTATCTTTTTCATAGAGTGATTTGAGTTCTTCAGGGTATATTCCCAGTAGGGGGATTGTGGGGTCATATGGGAGGTCGATATTTAGAGCTTTTAGGAATCACCATACTGTTTTCCACAGAAGTTGTACTAGTTTGCAGTGTAGAAGTGTTCCCTTTTGGCCACACCCTCTCCAGCAACTGTTATTTTTTGAGTTATTGATAATTGCCATTCTGACCAGAGTTAGGTGGTATCTCAGTGTGGTTTTGAGTTGCATCTCCCTGATGATTAGTGAGGTTGAACATTTTTTCATGTGTCTGTTGGCTGCTCGGATGCCTTCCTTTGAGAAGTGTATGTTCATATCTTATGCCCATTTTATAATGAGGTTGTTTGTTTTTTTCTTTTCAGCACATTTGCGTTCCTTGTAGATCCAAGATGTTAAGCCTTTGTCAGACCCGGAGTTGGCAAATACTTTTTCCCAGTCTGCAGACTGTCTCCCTGCTCTCTTGATGGTTTCTTTGGCTTTGTAGAAGCTTGTCAGTTTAATGAGGTCCCACTTGTCTATCTTATCTCTTATGGCCTGTGGGTTTTGAGTTTTGTTCAGGAATTGGATGCCAGTTCCAATTTCCATGGAGGGGTATGTCCTTCATTTTCTA
>NW_007158059.1:0-498 GCF_000164805.1 Carlito syrichta | reverse complement strand
TCTTTTACCAGGTACAGGATAGTCCACCTTACAGTTATAAGCCCAGTCTCTCCATTTTGGTAAGTCAGCATCTTGCCAGATGAGTGACCAGTCCTTTTCCATATCATTGAAAGGCAAGCAGGTATGCTGAGAGGTGGTGAAGCTCTAGTTACATGGCTAGGGGCAGTTCCTCCAGGCACCGGCATCTCCAGCCACCAACCGTCCTTGATATTGTCCTGATAAGTGCCTTCTGAACTCAGAGACTTAAAGGTGGATATTAAGAAAGAAGCCTGGGGGAGACGGGGCAAGATGGCGACGGCATAGGTGAACTTGTGAGATTCTCTGAACGGACCAAGACTGCAAACTGCTGAATAGACAGACTGTAAAACAGAGGGAAAAGTGAACAAAACCAGAAGACCCTCATAAGGAAGAACAGGTCATTGCAGAAGAGAAATAAAAGCAACCCCACCTTCCCTCAAAACAGAGTTGAAGAGGGGGAGGGAAAGGGGTGAAGGGAGA
>NW_007158058.1:0-334 GCF_000164805.1 Carlito syrichta | reverse complement strand
TCCAAGGGACCTCACTGCCTTCTACTACAGGTGCCTACATCTGGCCTTTGTGCTTGACCCTGACACCTGCTGTCATTGATGCACCCCCTTCTGAAGGTTTCTTTTGTCTCCTGTCACTCCTTCTCCACCTATCTTTCTATTAATTTCCTCTTTTCCCCACCTGCTAGCCTCCATACTTTTATGAGTTATTTTCTGCCCCTCATCTCAACACATGCACCCTCCACAGATAAACTTACTTACCCCCTGGGCCTTAACAAGCAGGCTCCCAAATCCATATCTATGATCCAGATCTCAGCCACGAGTTGCAGACCCACATATTCAATCGTACTTGACC
>NW_007158057.1:0-635 GCF_000164805.1 Carlito syrichta | reverse complement strand
CCGGGTGTGTCTCTGCCCACCAGCTTGGATCGGTGGCTGGCCTTGGCCTCCCAAATTGCTGGGATGATGAGTCTAAGCTCCCAAGCCTGGACTCGGTCCTTTGACAAAAATGAACTAGAAAGTCTGGCCCAGTGACAAAAGCCTTGAATCCCAGCACACTGAGAGGCCAAGGTGGGAGGTTGGCTTGAGCCCACGAGCACAAAGAAAGCCTAGGCCAGGCAGGGAGACCCTGTCTCTGCACCCATCCAAACAGGGTGCCTGGGGTCAAGGTGACCATTGTCCCGGCCACTCCAGAGCTGAGGCGGGAGGATCATGGAAGGTCCTCAGTGCCAAGTCAGAGGGAACATTTCTCACCTCGGAGAGGAGAGCAGGCAGGAACCCAGACAGGGAACCTCGGAAACTCCCACACCACAAAGGGAGCAGCCATTGGGGGAGGTTGGGGTTGGAAGGTGGTGAGCTTGGAGGACCCTCATATGTGGGCAGGGTGGGGGGGAGGGACTGAGGGCATAAAGTTTGCAGGAGAATGAATTTCTTTCTCTTTCTTTCTTTCTTTCTTTCTTTCTTTCTTTCTTTCTTTCTTTCTTTCTTTCTTTCTTTCTTTCTTTCTTTCTTTCTTTCTTTCTTTCTTTCTTTAG
>NW_007158056.1:0-347 GCF_000164805.1 Carlito syrichta | reverse complement strand
GGAGACCTCTTCTCTACAAGAAGTCCAAAAACTACCCGAACATGGTGGTGCAAGTCTGGCATTCTGGCCACTCAGTAGGCTGCTGTGGGAGGTATGCCAGAGCCCAGTTGGTGGAGGCCACAGTGCCCGAGAATGGATCCCTGCGCTCCAGCCTGGGCAAAGGATCGGTACTCCTACTCAGAATAATAATACCAAACACCACCACCACCCAACAACACGTTGTGTTAGGGCTCAACCTGGCATCTCAGCCCTTCAGAGGCCTAGGCAAGTGAATGACCTGAGACTTCGGCTTTGACACCAGCCAGAGACACAAGGTGAGACCTCATCTCGGTCATGAAAAATAAATC
>NW_007158055.1:0-3800 GCF_000164805.1 Carlito syrichta | reverse complement strand
ATTTTTCTGAATGCTCGTAGAAGTTATAGAGATCCCGAATAATGTCGGGATTTAGGGACCTGTAGGGGCCGCTTATTTTGGTTGTCTAAGCGATAGGTGGGCCAATTTTATGTACTGAAGCAGATTAAACACTTAGGCTTAATATCGGGAGTGAGGGAGAGTTTAGAGAGATTATTTAAGAGGCACTTGAGGGGGGGTGTTGGCCAGAAAAGATGACGCGTTTCCCATGTTAGCAGTGGGGGCTGGTCAGGACGTCCCTTGGACAAGCGACCACTGAGAAACGGGTGGGTTACAATAAAGCCTGTCATCACAGGTTGTTATTGTAGACCTGGATTATCCTGGAGAATCGAGGAGGTTAAGAGCAACCCAGTACCGGGATTTTTGACAAGAAGTTACCCAAAACCAGAAGGAGGGAAGGCTTGAAATCTCTAGTGGCTGAGGGAAAACCGATAAGGTTTTAGGATTTCAATGTGGGGACACTTACCAATCCGAAGGTCGGTGGTGGATGTAGCGTTGGCATTGAGGAAAATGGGCCTTTGAAGTCCTTAAGGGGTGAGTCTTACCGGTGTCGGGATGGGCTTTCGCCTTAGAGTGAGAGAATCCCCGACCGAGCCACCGGCACCAATGAAAGACGGTTTGGCACCAGTAAGACTCCACGCCTGGTCTGAACCAAGAAATTTATTAAAGGGGCAGTTACACGAAGGGACTGTAACCAAGAAAGGGCAAGAGAGAGAAAAAGAAAGAGAGACTGAGAGAGAAAGAGAGTGGCGGGGACAGAGAGAGAAAGCAAAAGAGGGAGAGAGGGCAAGAGAGTGTGAGAAAAAGCAAGAGAGGAGAAAGTGAGTGAGAGAGGGGGAGACAGGGTGAGAGAGAGTGAAAGAGAAAGAGTAAGAGAGGAAAGAGAGAGAGAGAGAGAGAGAGAGATTTATGGACCCTGCAGGGGTTGGCCAGTGCCGGGCTTGAGTCTTATTGGAGGAGACTGTGAGGTAGCATTTCTATAGGGAGAGGTTGTTTGAGCACAGGTTTAAGTTTTGCGCCAGCGGGAAAAGCCGCTTAGGGCCTTTGTTGTCATTGGGAGGCAGCGCCATCTTGGGGATGCCCTTCTGACTGTTGTCTGCGCCCTTCAGTGGGGAGAAGGGAGACTGGTTCAGGCCCCATCGCTCTCCTCTCCAAGGTTAAACGAAGGCGGCATCACAGCCTAAGAGGTTCATTGGGCCAACATTGGATCGTGAGTCCAGAAGCCCCAGCCAGGTTTCGTGTTGTGGGGTCCCTGGAGAGCCTGGGGGGGGGAAGTCTTTGAATAGGGTCAGGGGGAAGGCGGCCACAGGCAGCTGCTGGTGGATGGCAGCTTTGCCGTCTCCTGATTTGGAACATCCAGGTGAACATCCCCAGGGTATGTCATCAGGGTCATTGGCAGTTGGTGTAACCAGGTACAAACCCTGTTCTGCTTGTAGCAAGATAGTCAGTCAAGGCAAGGAGTTGGAACAGGGTCTGTTACTTTATTTAGGAAGGACATAAAACCCAGAAGATGAGGGGTCGGTGTCTTAAAGACCACTCTTGCATCGTGTGTGCTTTTTTTGGATGTTTATCCACATTGGGGGGCAGAGGGTGACAGAGATCAAGAGGTGGCTTAGACCTGCGGCCATTTGGACGATGAGAAGAATCCTGAAAAGTGGTGAATTATCTTTTTCCTTGGTTCACAGTCTCCTTGTTCCTTTATTTAACAAAACAGAGTTACTGCCCATACTCCGACTTTTCCAGAGTTAGTCTGGACAGCTGCATACTTATGCCTACTTTATGTTGCCAGCATCTCAAAATTATTTTAGGTGTGTGCAAGCACGCAACTGGCTAGATATCCCCCCCAGTCTAAAACAGAGTTGTGTCAGACATGTGACAGTTTACTGTCCCATTTGTTGTTGATTAACACTAAGCGTTGTTTTTTTTTTGATTTGGAATTTCTCTCACCTAGGCTGGAGTGCAATAGCAATCTCATGGCGACCACAGCCTCTACTGCTGGGTTCAGGTGATCCTTCTGCCTCCGCCTTCCAAGTACCTGGAACTACAGGCACATGCCACCACGCTGGCCTAATTTTTTGATTTATTGTAGAGATGGTGCCTTGCCAAGTTTTCCAATCTGGTCTCAAGTCCATGGGCCCAGGCAATCCTCTCACATTGGCCTCTAAAAATGCAGGGATTATAGACGTGAGCAACCACACCCAGCCCATTTTTGTTTTTTAAAATGAGTAATTTTCAAGAAATCAACTTTAGATTGGCAACTGGTTTCTGTGCACATTTAGACACGTCACTGTTGTTGAAGGGAAAAGGCAGAAATGATTTCTGTCCTCTTGATGATCTTGCACTTGTGAAGGAAGAAAAACTATGCCAAAGGACAAGGTAAGCCCAACTTGGAGATGGTGGAAGAATCCACAAATCAGAGGGAATGTCAGGCACACAGGAGATTAAGTGTAGGGACTCCCTGTGGGGGGCCGGCCCCTGCAAGTTTTGGGGAGTCCCTTGGAAGATGTGGTGGCGTCAGCGAATCTGTAGGGACAGATATTAAAAGAAAGAGAGAGAAGGCAAAATAAAGGAAGTGGACAACTGTTCAATGAAATGAGCAGAAGCCATTTATGGAAAGTTACAGCTGGTATTTATCCTCCAAAATTTTACATAGGCAGTCTCACAAGTCTTTCATGTGAACACAAAGCCAGGTGCAGGGGGGGGCATCCCCCACCCACCAGATGCTTAGGTGTGAGGAGGAACAAACCCCAAGATTGTCTTATTGTTCCCTTTGCTAGTTAATGTTCTTCAAAAGCAGTGCAACAATCCTTACTAGCCTAATGATGCTCTGATAATCAATAACTTCTAGAGCTCACACAAAACCCATGATGACTAACTTAAACTTTATTACCTTTCTATTCTATGCTAATACTACTTGCACAATGCTACGGAAGCTCTTAGTTATAGCTTAAGCCAATTCCTAAAGAATGTGGCCCAGTCCAAAGATCACACTGGGCCCTACAGGATGTGGCCCAGTCCGAGGTCCACGGTGGGCCACCTTTTGGAACAATAGACTACAATCTCTTAACAAAATGGCTATTCTAAAGTCCTATATATCTATCCTAATTTCTATGAAAGTTTCCAATTCCTAATTCTAATATATAAAGCTGATTAGCAGCAGCAAAGCTTCTAAAACCTAAATATAAACTGTAAATGTACTAAGGCCAAAGTCTTGATAGTAGAAAATGGAGACAATGACATTTCCAAAGTTAACTATATTCTTATTAAACCTAAAAATATTATGATTGATTATGCTTGAACTAACATGTTTCCTTGACATAGCATGGCCTGTTCTACAATACCTTCTATGAATAAAATAAATTCAATTTCTAAAATAGCTAGAAAAAAGACCTTACACTAACTGTAGCTAAAGCCGGCCTAAAAGAATGCAGCCCACTCCAAAGTATGCACTGGGCTCTCAGGAATGTGGCCCAGCCCAAACTCTGTGCTGGGCCACTCTTGATAATCATCTATACCGTTGAAAAGCTGAAAACAGTTCTCCCTAAGTATATACTAATTCTACAAATATTCTTTTAAATCTTATAAAGAAGCCTGTACCATATAAAAGGCTCCCAAATGTGACCTGAATTTGAATTATATCTAATACCTAAGCCAAAACCACAGTTTATGGGAAACAGGAACAATGGGTTTCTAAAGTGAGCTATGCCTGTCACAGTCATAGAGCCTTCAGCTTAGGCCAGCAAAGTTCCTTTAGGGTTGTTTGTGCTGCATGGCAAAAGGGG
>NW_007158054.1:0-779 GCF_000164805.1 Carlito syrichta | reverse complement strand
CCTGATTAAATAGGTGACATAACTAGCTAGCCAGCTAACCTTAATAGCTGACTTAACTAGCTAGCTACCTACCTAGTCAGCTTACTTAACTAACTGCTTTAACTAGATAGCTCCCTCACTAGCTATCATATAACTAGCTGACATAATTAGTTGATTAACTACCTAGCTAGCTGGCATAACTAGCTGAATTTACTAGCTAGCTACCTACTTAGTCAGCTGACTTAACTAGCAGAAATAACTGGAGTGCCAGTTGTCTATGCATCTGACTTAACTAACTTTTTAATAGCTAGCCAGCTGACTAGACAACTGACTTAATGAGTTGACTTAACTAGCTTGCCACATGGTTAAACTAGCTAACATAACTAGCTTGCCAGCTGGCTAGCCAGCTGACTTAATTACCTTGCTACCTAGCTAGCCAGCAGCCTAGCAAGCTGACTTAACTAGATGACAACGAAGTAGCCAGCTGGCTAGCCAACAAAGTTTACTACTTAGCTACCTAGCTAGACAGCTGGATAGCCAGGTGTCTTAATTAGGTGACATAACAAGATAGCCTCATAGCTAGCAAGCTCACATAACTAGCTACCTACCTACAGAGTCCACTGACTTGCCAGCTGAGTTAACTACCTAACTACCTAGCTAAAATACTGACCAGCGAGCTGACTTAACTGCGTGAATTAACTAGCTAGTCAGCCTGATAAGCAGCTGATTTCACTAGCTAGCTACACTGCTTTGCAGCTGGCTAGACAGCTGACTTATCTAATTTACTTAACTAGCTAGCT
>NW_007158053.1:0-375 GCF_000164805.1 Carlito syrichta | reverse complement strand
GAGCAAGCCGATGAGTTAGTTGAACTTTTTGCTGGCGATTGAGCCGACTAGTTTGCTGACCGGTTGGCAGGTGAGCAAGCAGACTAGTTAGCTGGCCTGATGGAAAGTGACCAAGGCAACTAGTTAGCTGACCGGCTTGCTGAGTTGCTATCCCACTAGTTAGCTAAGTAACTAGCTGATTTGCCAGTTGACTTAACTAGCTAGCTAGCTATGTTGCTGACATAACTAACTAGCAAACAAACGATCTAACTGTCTATCTAGCTGACTTAACTAACTAGTTAACTGGCTAGTTAACTGGCTTGCTGACTTAACTATCTAGCTGATTAGTTAGTTGTCTAGATAGCTGACTTAAATAGCTAGTTGACAAGCAACATG
>NW_007158052.1:0-777 GCF_000164805.1 Carlito syrichta | reverse complement strand
GTGACTTATCTATCTAGACAGGGGGTTAGGAAGCTGACTTAACTATCTAGATACCTAACTATCCAGCTGTCAAGCCAGCTGACTTAACTAGGTGACATAACTAGCTAGCCAGTTGGCTAGCAGATTGATTTAACTGCCTAGCTACCTAGCTAGCCACCTCAATAGCCAGCTGACTTAACAATCTAGATATCTCTGTAGCCCGCTAGTTTTGCAGCTGACTTAGCCACCTAGCTACCTAGCTAACCAGCTGGCTAGTGAGCTGATTTAGCTAAGATGTTTCACTAGCTAGGTAACTGGCTAGTCCAGTGACTTATCTAGCTAGCTACCTAGCTAGGCAGCTGCCTAGCCAGCTGACTTAACTCACTGACTTAACAAGCTGGCAAGCTAACTGAACTAGCTGACTTAACCAGGTAGCTAACTATCTAGCCAGCTGTCATAACAAGTTGTCATATGAAACTAGCTACCTAGCTTGCTATCTAGTTAGCCAGCTGACTTAACTAGTTGACTTAACTAGCTAGCTACCTGACATGACTAGAAGACTTATATATCTAGTTCCCTATCTAGCCAGATGAATTAACTAGCTGAAATAACTAGCTAGCCTGATGACTAGCCATTTGATTTAACTAACTTTTTAACTAGCTAACGAGTTGTATAGCCAACTGACTTAACTTGCTGACTTAACTAGCGAGCCAGCTGGTTGCCAGGTGACTTAACTAACTGTCTTAACCAGCAAGTCAGCTGGCTAGACAGCTGCCTTAAATAGGTGGCTATCTTACT
>NW_007158051.1:0-465 GCF_000164805.1 Carlito syrichta | reverse complement strand
CAGCTGGCTAGCCAGCAGATTTAACTAGCTAACTACCTAGCTAAACAGGTGAGTAACCAGCTGACTTATCTAGCTGAAATAAGTAGACACCTGATGACTCGCCAACTGACTTAACTAGCTACATACCTACATAGCCTGCTGGCTTGCCAGCTGACTTAACTTCCTAACTACCTAGTTAATATGCTGTACAGTGTGCTGACTTAACTAGGTGATTTAACTAGCTAGCTAGCTGCCTATCCAGCCGACTTAACTAGCTAGCTATCCTGCTAGGCAATTGACTAGCCAGCTGACTTAACTCGCTGACTTAACTAGCTAGAAAGCTGACTTAACTAGCTAGTTACTTAGTTAGCCAGCTCACTTAACTAGCTGTTTTAACTAGCTAGCTACCTAGCTAGCTATCATGTGGCTAGCTGATTTAGCCCACTGACTTATCTAGCTAGCTAGCTAACATATCTTGCTGACTTA
>NW_007158050.1:0-555 GCF_000164805.1 Carlito syrichta | reverse complement strand
CTAGCTAGTTACTTAGCTAGCCAGCTCACTTAACTAGCTGTTTTAACTAGCTAGCTACCTAGCTAGCTATCATGTAGCTAGCTGACTTAGCTCACTGACTTATCTAGCTAGCTGGCTAACATATCTTGCTGACTTAACTAGCTAGTTTCCTATATAGCCAGAGGACGTAACTAGCTGAAAAAACTAGCGAGCCAGCAGACTACCTATTTGATGCAACTAGTTTTTTTTACCAGATAGCCAGCTGGCTTGACAACTGACTTAATGAGCTGACTTAACTAGGTAGACAGCTAGTTACCTGGCTGAGTAAACTAGCTGACTTAACTAGCTGTCCAGCTGGCAAACCAGCTGACTTAATTGCCTAACTACATACGTAGCCAACAGCCTAGCCAGCTGATTTAACTAGCTGACTTAAAGAAGTAGCCACCTGGCTAGCCAGCAGACTTGACTATCTAGCTACCTGAATAAGCAGCTGGATAGCAAGCTGACATAACTTGCTGACATGACTAGATAGTTTGATAACTAGCCAATTGACTCAAATAGCTACCAACCTACATA
>NW_007158049.1:0-793 GCF_000164805.1 Carlito syrichta | reverse complement strand
CTCTCGTTACCTAATAAACTTTCAAAGGTCCCCACCTCCTAATATCAGCACACTGGCAGTTAGGATCCTTATATATGAATTGAGAAGACATATTCAGTCCATGATCAGCACAATTCATATTGAAAAGATATAAAATCAACCTAAATGTCCATCAACTGATCAATGGATAATAAAATTATAAATCAGTGGGTAATAAAAAAATTAAAATGTGATATATATATGTGTGTGTGTGTGTGTGTGTGACACACACACAATGGAGTATTATCTAGCTGTAAGAATGAAAAAAATAATGTCTTTTACAGCAACTTAGATGGAATTGTAGACCACTCTCCTGAGTAACACAGGAACAGAAAACTAAACACTGCATGTTTCCACTTGTAAGTGGGAACTAAGCTGAGGGTCTGAAAAGGCATATAGAATGGTATACTAGACACTGGAGACTCAGAAGGGGGAGAATGGGAAGGAGGGGAGGGATGAAAAATTACTTATCAAGTACAATGTGCACTAATGGGGGTGACAGGTACGCTTAGAGCCCAGACTTCTTAACCATTATACAAAGCAGCCTTGTGACTAAAAACTATTTGTAGCCCTAAAGCTAATGAAATAAAAGAGTTTTAAAATTCAGTCCATAACAACCCAGGAGGGTCCAGAGACCTGTCCAAGGTCATATACTTAGCTGGTAGCAGTGCCAGGACCTACATTCCAGGTTTTTGACTGCTGGCCCCAGTGTTCATTCTGCAGGCATGCAGGGTTAAGAAAAAACCATAGTAAAGGTAGTTAATAGCTGAGTAGG
>NW_007158048.1:0-791 GCF_000164805.1 Carlito syrichta | reverse complement strand
CCAGATTTTGGATATCAATAGAAAGACTTCCATAATATTCTTTGGGAACTGGAATCCAAGATTCTTGGTTCCCCCTCACAAGACGTCCCCAAAATGTGGTATATGCCATACCCCAAACCCCAATTCCTACCTGCCCACCCACAAGAATTTTGTGTACCTTGAGGACACCTCAATCGAGGAATTTTGTAACAATATACCGTTTGATTCTGGGGAATATGATTATGGTCGTAGATAGTCCCAAGAAACAAAAGGATTTCTAGGGCCAAATACTTGATTACAACTAACAAGAGTACCAGAAAGATCCTGAAGATCTGTAATGACAGATTTAGCATATTCACGGAGCAAGTAGCTCTGAAAATGTAGGGACCCAGAAGCCCAGATTGCTGTTAAACCTTATCAAGAGGCCCTGTAGTTTCCGGAAAATGAGAACTCCTAGAACAGGATTTCCATTTAATTCTCAGGAAGATTCCCTGATTTTAGAGGACCAGAATGTTGCTGGATCCTGAAATGACTGATTTATAATATCCGAATGCTAATTGCTCTGAAACATTTGGGGAGCTCAAAGATCTGTTTCTTGTTTGTCCCTTAGCAGACAATATGGGAATTTTTTGTATTGAGGGCGCGTACAATGATTCTTTATTCGTACTTAGTTGGAGGCCGTGTAGTGTCCTGTATGTGAGGACTCTCTTTCCCTTGATTCCTGTTTCAAAACCCTGATTCTTGTTTAGCCCTTATAAGAAGTCATGTAGATTTTTTGATAGAGGAACCGTGGAAACTGATTTCTTATTTTT
>NW_007158047.1:0-616 GCF_000164805.1 Carlito syrichta | reverse complement strand
AAGTCAGCTGACCAGTCGGCTCACTCGCCGGTCGACTATTTAAGTCAGCTTACAAGTCGGTTCACTCACTGACCTCCTTTTAAGTCAGTTGACCAGTCGTCTCTCTTGCCCACCAACTAGTTAAGTCCACCCACCTGTTGGCTCACACATTGGCCGCCTAGTTAAGTCAGGCAATCGGTCTGCCAACTAGCCGTCCAAGTCGTACAGTGAGCTAAAAAATCATCCGACTAGTCGATCAACTTGTCAGCTGACAAGTTAGCACAGCTAATTAGTCAGACGAATAGTTAGGTCAGCTAACTTGCCAACTAAGTATTAGGCCGACTAGTTAGGTCAGAAAACGATCAGGCAACTTGTTAAAATTGCTAACTAGTGGGCCAACTCGTCAGTCTTCTTGTTAATCCAGCTAACTAGTCAGCCGACTAGTCGGCAGACTTGTTATGCCAGCTAACAATTCGGCCGAGAAGGCAGCCAATGTGTTAAACAATCTAAGTATTCGGCCGACTCATCAGCCCATAAGCTAATTCACATATCTAACTCGTTAACTAACTAGTTAAGTCAACTAGTTAACTCGTTCACCAACTAGTTAAAACAGTTTGCTAACTCATTAACCAACTCG
>NW_007158046.1:0-374 GCF_000164805.1 Carlito syrichta | reverse complement strand
CTACCATGGAGTTCTTATTGAGTTGTTGTTCTTCCACTTGGTTTTTTCTTTTTTCTTTTTCGTCTTTCTTTTGGTTTTGAGGTTGGTTCGTGTATATTTTATTCTTTTCCTTGTACTCTTGTGAAGAACATTGTTCTTTTTTCCTTTTCTTCTGTGTTTAGAACTTTCATAAGTGTTTCATGTAGAGATGGTTTGGTGGCAGCATAACTTCTTAGGGATTGGATATCTGGGAAAGATTTTAATTCTCCCTCGCTGATGAAGCTTAGCTTGGCCGGATAGATTATTCTTGGTTGAAATTGTTTATCTTTTAGGACTTGAAGATAGGACTCCAAGCTCTCCTAGCCTGCAGGGTTTCTGTAGATAAATCTGCTGCT
>NW_007158045.1:0-5957 GCF_000164805.1 Carlito syrichta | reverse complement strand
CTTACCTAACTAGCTACCTTCCTAGCAAGTCAGCTGACTTAAGTAGTTAGCTAACTACCTAGCTACATAGCTAACAAGCTGTCTTAAATAGTTAGTTGCCTAGGTTGCCAGCTGACTTAATCAGATTGCTACATATTTAGCTTACTCGTTATCTAACATGCTAGCTAGCTTACTTAATCATCTGACTTAACTCGTGAGCTAATGGGCTAACCAGCTGACTCAACCAGCTGACTTAATTCTTTAGCTAACAAGCTAGCTAGCTGACTAATTCAGATGACTTAACTGGTTAACTAACTAGCTAGCTAGCATACTCAAACAGCTGACTCAAGCCGTTTGATAACAATCTAGCCTGCTGACTCAACCAGCTGACTTAACATGTTACTTAACTAGCTAACTGCCTGACTCAACCTGCTGACTTAACCCGTTAGCTAATTACCTAGCTAGCTGTCTAAACCAGCTAACTAAATTAGAAAGCTGACTTAATTAGCTGACTTAACTACTTAACTAGCTGACTTAACTGGCAGACTTAAGTAGTTTGCTAGCTGTCTTAACTACCTGAGTCAAATAGTTAGCTAAATATTTAGCAGGTGAATAATTGGCTGAGTTACCTAGTTAGCTAAATAGGTAGCAGACTTAAGTAGCTGACTTAAATAGTTAGCTAAATAGTGAGATAGCTGTCTTTGCTAACTGATTTAGCTAGCTAGCTAGTTAGCTAGCTGACTTAGCTAGCTGACTTAACTAGTTGTCTGATCACATAGCTAGCTGACATAATGAGTTGGTTAACGAGTTAGCTGACTGTTTTAATTACCTGGTAAACGAGTTAAGTAGCTTTCTTAATTGGGTAACGAGTTAGCTAGGTGACATAACTTGTTGGCTAACAATTCGACTGACTACTTATCTGGTTTAACATGTTGGCTGACTATTTGGTCAACTTGTTAGCTGGCTTAACAAGTTGGCCAACTAGTTGACCGACTAGTTAGATGGGTTAATTCATTGATTGGCGAATTGGCCCCCAAGTAAGCTAGGTTAACTATTTTTCTGGCTAGTTTGCTGACCTAACTAGTTGGCTAATTGGCCAACTAGTTAGCTGACCCAACTAGTCGGCCCACAAGTTAGGTGACCTAGCATGTCTGCTCATAAGTTGGCCTACTAGTCTGCTGATTGGTTAGCAGACTTAAACAGTCAACCTGCTAGTCGGCCGACAAGTTAGCTTCCTTAACTAGTAGACTGGCGAGTGAGCCCACAGTTGAGCTGACTTAACTCGTCAGCTGGCGAGTGAGAAGACTGGTCAGCTGACTTAACTATTTGGCTAGCGAGTCAGCCATCTGGTCAGCTGATTTAACTAGTCAGCAGGCGAGTGAGCTGACTGGTCAGCTGACTATTCGGCTAGTGTGTGAGCCGAATGGTCAGAAGAGTTAACTAGTCAGCCAGTGAATTAACCAAGGGATGAGCTGACTTAACTAGTCATCCAGTGAGTGACCCGACATGTGAGCTGCTTTAACTAGTCGGCCACCTTGTGAGCCGACTGGTGAGCTGACTTAACTAATCAGCTGGCGAGCAAGCCGACTAGCTAGCTGACCTGTTGGCCTGCAAGCAAGCTGACAATTTAGTTGACCTGTTGGCTGGTGAGTGAGCCAACTAGTTTGCTGACTAGTTTGCAGGCGAATGAGCTGAGTAATTAGTTGACCTTATGTAAAGCTAGTGAGCCCACTATTTATCTGACCAGATAGCTGAGTTGCTAGCCGACTAGTTAGCTAAGTAACTAGCTGATTTGCTAGCTGACTTAACTAGCTAGCTGACTAGCTAGCTGACTATCTTGCTGACATAACTAACTAGCAAACAAGCTATCTAAATCTCTAGCTTGCTGACTTAACTAGCTAGCTATCTGGCTAGTTAGCAGGCTAATTGACTTAATTATGTAGCTGGCTAGCTAGTGCTAGCTGACTTAACTAGCTAGTGGACTAGACAGCTGACTAGCTAGTTGACTTCATCAACTAGCTGAATGATTTGTTGACTTACTAGCTGACTTAACAAGCTAGCTGGCTAGCTAGTTGACTTAAGTAGCTGACAAGCAACTGCACTGAATAGCTGGCCAGTCAACCGACATTACTAGCTAGTTAACTGGTTGTCTACACGGGTAGCCATCTGGTTTATCTAGCTAGATACCTAGCTGGCTAGCTGGCTAGGCAGTTGGCTAGTGAGGTAGTGGGATGACCAGCTGGCCAGCCAGCCAGCTTAAATAACCTTTTGGCTGACTGGACAGTTGGATAGCCAGCTGGCTTAACTAGCCAGCCACTCTGCTGGTCAGCCGGCAGCCAACTGGCTTAACTAGCATGCCACCTACCTGACCAGCCTGCTAACCAGTCAACTTAATTAGCTAGAAACCTAGCTAGCTGATGGTTAACAAGTAGACTTAACAAGCTGGCATAACTATATAGACATTCAGCTAGCCTGTTGGATTAACTAACTAGCCACCTAGTTAGCCCACCAGCTAGACAGGTCACTTAACTCGCTGAATTAAGTAGCTAGCCAGCCTGCTAGCCGGCTGACTTATTTACCTAGGTACCTCTATAGCCAAGTAGCTAGCCAGATGACTTAAATGCCTGACTTAACAAGCTATTCAGCTGACTAGACAGCTGATGGAACTAGCGAGCTACCTAGCAAGCCAGTTGATAAGCCAATTGAATTAACCAGTTGATTTAACCAGCTAGCCAGCTGGCTAGACAGCTGACTCAACTTGCTGGCATAACTAGATAGCCAGCTGGCTAACCAGCTGACTTAACTAGCTGACAACACAAGCTAGCCAGGTGACCAGCAAGTTGACTAAAATACCTAGTTGCCCATGTATCCCGCTGGCTTGCCAGCTGACTTAACTACCTAACTAACTAGCTAACCAGTTTACTAGCTAGCTGACATAACTACATGACTTAACAAGCTAGCCAGCTGGCTAGCCATCAGAATTAACAAGCTGGCAACCCAGCAAGGCAGCTGGCTAGCCAGCTGACAACTATATGACTTAACTAGATAACCAGCTGACTTAGCTAGCTGACGTAACTACCTAGATACCCAACTAGCTAGCTGACATTACAAGCTGAAATAATTAGCTAGTACATAGCTAACTAGCTAGCTAGCCCACAAAATTACCTGACTTAAATAGCTGTCAAGCTGACAAAACTAGCTTATTTAACTGGCTATCTACCTAGTTAGTCTGATGACTTTACTAGCTTAAAGTAACTAGCTAGCCAGCTATCTAGGCATCTGACCAGCTTTTTAACTAGCTAGTGAGCAGGCTAGCCAACTGACTTAAAGAGGTGACATACCTAACTAGCCAGCTGGCTAGTCAGTTGAATTAATATGGTAACTTAACTAGCTAGCCAGCTTGCTAGACAGCTGACATAACTAGCTAGCTACTTGCTAGCGATCTAGCTAGCTAGCTGACTTAACTAACTCACTTAATTAGCTAGCTAGCTGACATATCTAGCTGACTTAACTAGCTGAAATAACAAGCGAGCCAGCTGGATGCCCATCTGTCATAAATAGATTTATAACTAGCTAGCCAGCTGCCTAGACAACTGAATTAACGTGCTGACTTACTAGATAACCAGCTGGGTAGTCAGCTGACTAAAGTAGCTGACTTAACTAGTTGGCCAGCTGTCTAGCCACCTGACTTAATTGCCTAGCTACCTTGCTAGCCACCAGCCAAGCCAGCTGATTTAATTAGTTAACTTAAATATGTAGCCAGCTGGATAGCCAACAGACTTATTTACCTATCTACCTAGCTTGACAGCTGGATAGGCAGTTGAATTAGCTAGCTGACATAACTAGATACCATAAAGGCTTGACAGATGACTTAAGTAGCTACCTACCTACATAGCCCGCTGGATTGCTAACTGACTTAACTACTTAATTACCTAACTGACCTGCTGGCCAGTGAACTGACCTAACTAGGTGACTTAACAAGCTAGCCAGCTGGGTAGGCAGCGACTTAACTAGATAGCAACCCTGATTGCTGGCTGACTTAACTACTTAATTACCTAGCTAACCTGATGACCAGTGAACTGACTTAACGAGGTGACTTAACTAGCTATCCAGCTGGGCTAGCCAGCTGAATTAACTGTCTGAACTAGGTAGCCAGGTGATTTAACTAGCTGACTTAACTAGATATCTCCCTAGCTAGACAGCTGACTTAACTAGATGACTTAAATAGCTAGCTACCTAGCTAGAAGGCTGGATGGTCAGCTGACTTGACTAGCTGACTTAACCAGCTAGACAGCAGGCTAGCCACTTGACTTTACTAGTTGTCTTAACTAGCTAGCCAGCTGGTTGGCCAGCTGAATTAACTCGCTGATTTCACCAGCTAGCCAGGTGACTAGCCAACTGACTCATCTAGCTAGCTACCTAGCTAGCCAGCTGGGAAGCCAACTGAATTAACTTGCTGATGTAACTAGCTGGCCAGCTGGCTAGCCAGCTGAATTACCTGGCTTGGAACTTAGCTATCCAGCTGGCTAGCCAGCTGACTTAACTAGTTGACTTAACCAGCTAGCCAGCTGACACAATTAGAAGACAACTAGTTAGCCAGGTGGTTACCCACCTTACTTAACTAGTTAGCTACCAAGCTAGCCAGCTGGGAAACCAGATGAATTGACTAGCTGACTGAAATAACTTGTCAGCAGGCTAGCCAGATGAATTAACTAGCTTAGTAGCTAGCTATCCAGTGGGCTAGCCAGCTGACTTAACTAGTTTATTTAACCAGATAGCCAGCTGGCACTACTAGTAGACTTAACTAGTGAGCCAGCTGACTACCCAGCTAACTTAACTAGCTCTCTACCTAGCAAGCTAGCAGGCTAATCAACAGACTTAAATAACTGACTTAATTAGCTAGCCAGCTGGATAGCCAACTGACATAACAAGCTTGCTACCTAGTAGCCAGCTGGCTGGGCAGCTGACTTAACTAGCTGACTTAAATAGCTGGCCTGCTTGCCAGAGAGCTGAATTAACGAGCTTGCTATATAGCTAGCCACTTGGTTAGCTTGCAATATAGCTAGCCACCTGGCTAGCCACTTGACATAACTAGGTGACTTAACTAGCTAGCCAGCTGACAAGCTAGCTGATTTAAGTAACAAGCTACCTAGCTAGCCAGCTGGATATCAAGCTGACTTTACTAGGTGGCTTTACTAGCTATCCAACAAGCTAAACTGCTGACAACTCTCTAGCTATCTACCTAGCCAGCTGAATTAACTATGTGACTTAAGTAGCTATCCAGCTGGCTAGCAGGCTGACTTAACTGCCTATCTCCCTAGCTAGCCAGCTGGATAGGCAGCAGAGTTAACTAGCTAACTACCAACTTAGCCCACTGACTTGCCAGCTGACTTAAATACCTAGACCCTTACCTAACCAGCTGGCTCGTGAGCTGACCTAACTAGATTACATAACTAGCTGGTTAACTGGTTAGACAGCTGACTTAAATAGCTAGCTATCCAGCTAGGCAACTGGCTGGTCAGCTGACTTAACTAGCTAGCTAGCTGACTGACTCACTGACTTAACTAGCTTACTTTACTAGAAAGCCAACTGACTAGCCAGCTGAATTAACCACCTGTCTTAAACAGATAGTCGGCTGGCTAGCCAGCAGACTTAACTAGTTGGATACCTAGCTAGCCAGCTGTGAAGCCAGCTTAATTAACTAGCTGATGTAAATAGCTAGTCAACTGGCAGCCAGCTGATTTAACTAGCTTGCTACCTGGCTAGCCACCTGACTAGTCAGCTGATAGAACTAATTGATTTAACCTGATGGCCAACTGGATAGCCAGCTGACTCAACCAGCTGAAATAACGTGTTAGCCTGCTGGCTTGCCAGCTGATATAATTAGCTCTCTACCTAACTTGCTAGCTGGCTAGCCAGCTGACTTACCTAGCTGAGTTAATTTTCTTGCCAGCTGACTAGCCAACTGACTTAAGTAG
>NW_007158044.1:0-1001 GCF_000164805.1 Carlito syrichta | reverse complement strand
TTTGGTTTATAAATATTGGGTCCAAATGTCTTTTTGGGTGTGCTGATATAAATGCCTGTTGAGTAATGGTATCAGATTAATCTGAGACTTTGTTGCATAGTACAGCATTATGTCTTAGGTAGGGAAAATACTAGGTGATTCAATGGAAATACACTTGTAAAATATAAATTGGTTTAAAATATAAGGGGAATGCGATTTAATACTTCCTTCAAATATGTAGGGGAATCTTTACTCTATGGGTGCATTTCTTTAACATTTAATCAAAATTAACTAGCAGAAAATAGAGTGCAGCAAGAAATCGTACACAGATTTTAAGAAAGGAAATAGCTGTATTAAATTATGATACTGCTTTATTTTCTAAAATTTTTAAGATTTATCTTGCATTCTGTGTTCCAAATACCATTTAGGTACACTGATCCTCAAGTATCAGTTATCTAAGGATGATATTCATGTGGATTCTCAACAAGTTTAAATTTATGCAGAATAAAACATTCAGCATTTATGTGAGACATAAACTAGTTTCAATTGGGAAGCAATATTATAGTATGTAAAAGGAAAAGGAGTTATCATTGGTGTAGTATACACTTCTTAATTATCAATCCCTTCATAATGAACATTTCTATACCCAACCCTGAATTGTAATCATCTTTAAAGTAAGAAAAAATAAAAAATAGTGTAAAATAATAGTCAGTTGCACATTTTACAGCTTTCTTTTATTTATTTATTTATTTATTTATTAGATGTGGGGTACAATTCAGAGTTAGATATACAAACATTGATTATGCAGTGTCCCTGGTTGATGACTTATGGTCTGCCCTCCATTTGCAGTATCCCTCCACTTCCAATCTAACCCCTCCCCCTAAAAAGATTTCCACTACCGCCAATCACTTTCCTATAGCACTATAACTGATCAAGTTCATTTCATCGGGGAGAACATATGGAACTCTGTTCTTTGTTTCTGTGATAAATCACTGAGAATGACCTACCTTATAGCCATCAAA
>NW_007158043.1:0-1073 GCF_000164805.1 Carlito syrichta | reverse complement strand
CAATAATAGTCAGTTACACATTTTACAGCTTTCTTTTATTTATTTATTTATTAGATGTGGGGTACAATTCAGAGTTAGATATACAAACATTGATTATGCAGTGTCCCTGGTTGATGACTTATGGTCCGCCCTCCATTTGCAGTATCCCTCCACTTCCAATCTAACCCCTCCCCCTAAAAAGATTTCCACTACCGCCAATCACTTTCCTATAGCACTATAATTGATCAAGTTCATTTCTTCAGGGAGAACATATGGAACTCTGTTCTTTGTTTCTGTGATAAATCACTGAGAATGACCTACCTTATAGCCATCAAAAGTTCTGCAAAATCCATATATCTGTCTTTTTTTATGGCTGCATATTATTCCATTGTGTGTATATACCACATTTATATTATCCATTCCAGGTCTGATGGGCAACATGGTTGGTACCATGTTTTTTGCAATTGTGATTAAAGCTGCAAGAAACATACTTGTATAGATATCTTTTTGGTAAAATGATTTGGGTTCCTCAAGGTATATTCCCTACAGGGGAATTACTGAGTCACATGGTGGGTCAGTTTCTTGTCCTTTAGAAACCACCACAGTGTTTTCCAAAGATGTTGCTCTAGTTTTTAGTCCACATGCGGTGTAGAAACATTTTGTTTTCCAAATCCTCACCAGCATCAGTTGTTGTTTGTTTTATTAATGATGGTCATTCTTACAGGGGTTATGTGGTATTTCAATGTGGTTTTCATTTGCATTCCTTTGATGATGAGTGAGGCTGAGCACATTTTCATATGTCTGCTGGCTGCCCATATCTCTTATTATAAAAATGTTCCAATCATGTATTTTGCCCACATTTGAAAGGTACTTTGTCTGTTTTTTTCCGAGTGGTTAGGTTTCTTTTAGTACCTAGATGTTATGCCTTTGTCAGATATAGAATTGGAGGATAGTTTATCAGCCCTCCTGATGTTTTGATGGTTTCTTTTGTTTTGCAGACTTGTATTAATTTGATGTGATCCCATTTGTCTAATTTTCTTCTAAAGGTATGGGCATTTAGGTTTCTGAAAAGGAATTATTTCCCGGTTCCTGTT
>NW_007158042.1:0-822 GCF_000164805.1 Carlito syrichta | reverse complement strand
GCATTTAGGTTCTGAAAAGGAATTATTTCCCGGTTCCTGTTTCCCTAAAGGTGACTCCTGAGTTTTCTAAGGTGCCTCCTGAGTTTTCTAAGATTATTATAAATTGGTGTTTTACATTTAGGCCTTTGATCTATTTAGTGTTAATGTTTATGGTGATAATTAGGGGTCCTGTTTCAATCTTGTGCATGTAGTCAGACTTTTCCCAGCACCATTTACTGCATATGTTCTATATTCCCCTGTGGGTCTTGTAGCTTTTTTCAAAGATGAGTTGGTTGAGAATTTGAGGATTTCATTCTCTTTCCTTATCCTTTGGCCTTTGTACCTATTTTTGTACCAATACCAGGCTGTTTTGATTACTGTCAACTTATAGTAAAGTTTGAAGTCTGGAACAGCGATAGCTCCTGCTTTGTTCCTTTTGATAAGTATTCTTTTGACTATTCACGATTATTTAGGGTTTCATATAAATCCTTTATTGTAATTTCGAGGTCTGAGAAAATGATGTTAACTTAATGGTTATTTCAATGTATCTGTAGATTGCCTAAAAGGCTAATATTTAAATTAATAGTTGTAAGCATGTCAGGTCAACAAGCAGGTCTTAATGTGCTTCGTGATATCAGCCTCAGAACTTTGACATCATAATGGGAGGTACCTTGAGTACTGAGCAATCCCTAGGTTTCAAGGACTTGTGTACAGTACTCTGCCAAATGCAGAAGACATGGTGGTTTCATTCCCAAGTACTGAGGGAAACCAGGTGTCCACACCTATCCAAAAACTTCTCCAGGGATAAGTGGCCATTCAAGACTCCACTGAATAAGGTAGTGG
>NW_007158041.1:0-850 GCF_000164805.1 Carlito syrichta | reverse complement strand
CTTAAGAAAGGAAATAGCTGTATTAAATTATGATACTATTTTATTGTCTAAAATTTTTAAGGTTTATCCTGCATTCTGTGTTCTGAATAGCACTTAGGTACACTGATCGTCAAGGTTCAGTTATCCAAGGATGATATACATGTGGATTCTCAACAAGTTTCAATTTATGCAGAATAAAACATTCAGCATTTATGATAGAATTGATCTAGTTGTCAACGTGAAAGCAATATTATAGCATGAAAAAGGATAAGGAGTTGTCTTGGAGTATTATACACTTCCTGAATATCAATCCCTGCATAATGAATATTTTTATAACCAACGCTGAATTGTAATCATCTTTAAACTATAAAAAAATAAAATATAGGATAAAGCAAATAAAGTCAGTTGCACATTTTACACCTTTCATTTATGTATTTATTTTTTAAATTTTTTAAAATGTGGGGTACAATTCAGTGTTAGATATACAAACATTGATAATACAGGGTCCCTGGTTGATGAGATATGACCCACCTTTCGTTTGCAGTATCCCTTTACTTCCAATCTAACCCCTTCCCCTAAAGGATTTCCACTACTGCCAATCACTTTCTTATAGCACTATAATTGAACAAGTTCAGCTCATGAGGTAGATCATATGGAACTCTGTTATTTGTCTGTGATAAATCAATGAGAATGACCTATCACATATCCATCAAAAGTTCTGCAATATCCCTTTATCTGTCCTTTTTATGACTGCTTAATATTCCATTGTGTGTATATACCACATTTATATTATCCATTCCAGCTTTGATGGGCAACATGGTTGGTACTATGTTTTTTGCTATTGTGATTAGAGCTGCAACAAACATACTGG
>NW_007158040.1:0-783 GCF_000164805.1 Carlito syrichta | reverse complement strand
TCCCAGGCTGTTTTGCTTATGGTAAACTTATAGCAGTTTTTGAAATCTGGAAGAGCGATAGCTCCTGCTTTGTTTCTTTTGATAAGGATTCTTTTGGCTATTCATGACTGTTTAGGGTTTCATATGAATACTTTACATGTAATTTCCAGGTCTGAGAAGAATGATGTTAATTAATGGTTAATTCAATGTATCTGTAGATTGACTAAAAGTCTAAATTTGAATTTCAAAGATGTAAGCAAGTCAGGGAAACAAGCAAGTCAGATGGCCATTTATGACATCAGCCTCAGAACTTTGACATCATAATGGGAGGGACGTTGACTACTGAACAATCCTTAGATTTCAAGGACTTGTGTACAGTGCTCTGCCAAATGCAGTAGACATGGTGGTTTCATTCCCAAGAAGTGAAGGAAATAAGATGTTTTCATCTATCCAAAAATTTCTCCAGGGATACACGGTCATTCAAGAATCCACTGAATAAGGCAGACTTTTTTTTTTAAGCAGGATTTATTGAGAGGGCAGAAAAACTCCCACAGTGGGAGGGGACCTGTGGGGATTGCCCACGAGGTAGTCTGTTATTATTATTGTTACAGTGTCCTGTTGTAGCTTGTTTATAGCACAAACTAATAATATTTTAGCACATTCTTTAGATTAGGAATTTTTGGATGTTTCTAGTATTAGTTAACTGCTTTTGAGCAGTTTTTTTCTCAGGATTTTAACATAGCTTTCACTCAGAACTAAGTCAATTTTACAGACTTTCAATTATGTAAATTTTTATACTACTGA
>NW_007158039.1:0-759 GCF_000164805.1 Carlito syrichta | reverse complement strand
TAATTAATGGTAATTCAATGTATCTGTAGATTGACTAAAAGTCTAAATTGAATTTCAAAGATGTAAGCAAGTCAGGGAAACAAGCAAGTCAGATGGTCATTTATGACATCAGCCTCAGAACTTTGACATCATAATGGGAGGGACGTTGACTACTGAACAATCCTTAGATTTCAAGGACTTGTGTACAGTGCTCTGCCAAATGCAGTAGACATGGTGGTTTCATTCCCAAGAATTGAAGGAAATAAGATGTTTTCATCTATCCAAAAATTTCTCCAGGGATACACGGTCATTCAAGAATCCACTGAATAAGGCAGACTTTTTTTTTAAAGCAGGATTTATTGAGAGGGCAGAAAAACTCCCACAGTGGGAGGGGACCTGTGGGGATTGCCCACGAGGTAGTCTGTTATTATTATTGTTATAGTGTCCTGTTGTAGCTTGTTTATAGCACAAACTAATAATATTTTAGCACATTCTTTAGATTAGAAATTTTTGGATGTTTCTAGTATTAGTTAACTGCTTTTGAGCAGTTTTTTTCTCAGGATTTTAACATAGCTTTCACTCAGAACTAAGTTAATTTTACAGACTTTCAATTATGTAAATTTTTATACTACTGAGGAGCCCAAATACTTACTTCTTTGTAAATCTCCATGTTATTTTGGTTTATCAATATTGGGCCCCAAATTGTCTTTTTTGGGTGTGCCTGATTTTAAGTGCTTGGTGATTGAAAGTATCAGATTAATCTGAGACTTTGTAGCAGAG
>NW_007158038.1:0-787 GCF_000164805.1 Carlito syrichta | reverse complement strand
TGTTTTCATCTATCCAAAAATTTCTCCAGGGATACACGGTCATTCAAGAATCCACTGAATAAGGCAGACTTTTTTTTTAAGCAGGATTTATTGAGAGGGCAGAAAAACTCCCACAGTGGGAGGGGACCTGTGGGGATTGCCCACGAGGTAGTCTGTTATTATTATTGTTATAGTGTCCGGTTGTAGCTTGTTTATAGCACAAACTAATAATATTTTAGCACATTCTTTAGATTAGAAATTTTTGGATGTTTCTAGTATTAGTTAACTGCTTTTGAGCAGTTTTTTTCTCAGGATTTTAACATAGCTTTCACTCAGAACTAAGTCAATTTTACAGACTTTCAATTATGTAAATTTTTATACTACTGAGGAGCCCAAATACTTACTTCTTTGTAAATCTCCATGTTATTTTGGTTTATCAATATTGGGCCCCAAATTGTCTTTTTTGGGTGTGCCTGATTTTAAGTGCTTGGTGATTGAAAGTATCAGATTAATCTGAGACTTTGTAGCAGAGTACAGCATTATGTCTTAGGTAGAGAACATACTAGGTGATTCAATGGAACTACACTTGTAAAATATAAATTGGTTTAAAACATAAGGGGAATGCGATTTAATACTTCCTTCAAATATGTAGGGGAATCTTTTCTCTCAGGATTGCATTTCTTTAACATTTAATCAAAATTAACTAGCAGAAAATACGGAGTGCAGCAAGAAATCTTACACAAATTTTAAGAAAGGAAATAGCTGTATTAAATTATGATACTGTTTTATTGTCTAAAATTTTTAAGGG
>NW_007158037.1:4101-5255 GCF_000164805.1 Carlito syrichta | reverse complement strand
TTATTATGAAAAGGGTCCAATCATGTATTTTGTTCACTTTTTGAAGTGACTGTTTGTCTGTTTTTTTCCGAGTATTTGGGTTTCTTGTAGATCCTAGATGTTACGCCTTGTCAGATATAGAATTGGCGAATAATGTTTCCCATTTTTTGGGCAGTCTCCCTGCTCTTTTGATGGTTTCTTTTGTTTTTCAGTGGTGTATTAATTTGTTGTGATCCCTCTTCTCTAACTAACTTCTTAAGGTATGGGCATTTAGGGTTCTGAAGAGGAATTACTTCACGGTTCCTGTTTCCATAAAGGTGTCTCCTGCATTTTCTAAGATTCTTTTAATTTGGTGTTTTACTTTTAGGTCTTTGTTCCATTTAGAGTTAATGTTTATGGTGATAGTTAGAAGTTCTGTTTCAATATTGTACTTATAGTCCGACTAGTCCCAGCACGATTTACTGAATATGTTCTATATTCCCCAGTGGGCCTTGAAAGATTTTTCAAAGAAGAGTTGGTTGCGAATTTGAGGATTTCATTCTTTTTCCTGATCCATTGGTCTACGTAACTATTCTTGTACCAATCCCAGGCTGTTTTGCTTATGGTAAGCTTATAGCAGTTTTTGAAATCTGGAAGAGTGATAGCTCCTGCTTTGTTTCTTTTGATAAGGATTCTTTTGGCTATTCATGACTGTTTAGGGTTTCATATGAATACTTTACATGTAATTTCCAGGTCTGAGAAGAATGATGTTAATTAATGGTTAATTCAATGTATCTGTAGATTGACTAAAAGTCTAAATTTGAATTTCAAAGATGTAAGCAAGTCAGGGAAACAAGCAAGTCAGATGGCCATTTATGACATCAGCCTCAGAACTTTGACATCATAATGGGAGGGACGTTGACTACTGAACAATCCTTAGATTTCAAGGACTTGTGTACAGTGCTCTGCCAAATGCAGTAGACATGGTGGTTTCATTCCCAAGAAGTGAAGGAAATAAGATGTTTTCATCTATCCAAAAATTTCTCCAGGGATACACGGTCATTCAAGAATCCACTGAATAAGGCAGACTTTTTTTTTTTAAGCAGGATTTATTGAGAGGGCAGAAAAACTCCCACAGTGGGAGGGGACCTGTGGGGATTGCCCACGAGTAGTCTGTTATTATTATTGTTATAGTG
>NW_007158037.1:0-3166 GCF_000164805.1 Carlito syrichta | reverse complement strand
AAAAAATAAAAAATAGGATAAAACAAAATAAAGTCATTCACACGTTTTACACGTTTTACAGCTTTCATTTATTTATTTTAATTTTTTAAAAAATGTGGGGTACAATTCAGAATTAGATATACCAACATTAATTATGCATGGTCCCTGGTTGATGAGTATGGCCCTCCTTCCATTTGCACTATCCTTCCACTTCCAATGTAACCATTCCACCTAAAAGATTTCCACTACTACCAGTCACTTTCTTATAGCACTATAATTGATAAAGTTCAGCTCATGAGGGAGAACATATGGAACTCTGTTATTTGTCTGTGATAAATCACTGAGAATGACCACCTCATATCCATCAAAAGTTCTGCAATATTGCTTTATCTGTCCTCTTTTATGGCTGCATAATATTCCATTGTGTGTACATACACATTTATGTTATCCATTCCAGCTTTGATGGGCAACATGGTTGGTACCTTGTGTTTTTGCAATTGTGACTAGAGCTGCAAAAACGTACTTGTGCAGGTATCTTTTTGATAAAATGATTCGAGTTCCTCCAGGTATGTTCTCTACAGGGGAATTACTGAGTCACATGGTAGGTCAATTTCTTGTCCCTTAAGAAACCACCACAGTGTTTTCCAAAGATGTTGCTCTAGTTTTCAGTCCACATGCAGTGTAGAAGAATTTTTTTTCCCCAAATCCTCACCAGAGTCTGTTATTGTTTGTTTTATTAATGATGCCATTCTTACAAGAGGTATGTGGTGCTTCAATGTGGTTTCCATTTGCATTCCTTTGATGAAGAGTGAAGCTGAGCACATTTTCATATGTCTGCTGGCTTCCCGTATCTCTTATTATGAATAGGGTCCAATCATGTATTTTGCCCACATTTTAAAGGGACTGTTTTTTTGTTTTTTTTTTTCCGAGTGGTTGAGTTTCTTGTAGATCCTAGATGTTATGCCTTTGCCAGATACAGAGTTGGAGGATAGTTTTTCCATTCTTTGGGCAGTCTTCCTGATCTTTTGATGGTTTCTTTTGTTTTGCAGACTTGTATTAATTTGATGTGATCCCACTTGTCTAACTTTCTTCTAAAGGTATGGGCATTTAGGTTTCTGAAGAGGAATTAGTTCCCGGTTCCTGTTTCCATAAAGGTGACTCCTGAGTTATCTAAGGTGCCTCCTGAGTTTTCATAGATTATATAATTTGATGTTTTACATTTAGGCCTTTGATCTATTTAGTGTTTAATGTTTTATGGTGATAGTTAGGGGTCCTGTTTCAATGTTGTGCATGTGTTCAGCCTTTTCCCAGCACTATTTTACTGTATATGTTCTATATTCCCCTGTGGGTCTTGTAGGTTTTTCAAAGATGAGTTGGTTGAGAATTTGAGGATTTCATTCTCTTTCCTTATCCATTGGCCTTTGTAACTATGTTTTACCAATTCCAGGTTGTTTTGATTACTGTAAACTTATAGTAAAGTTTGAAGTCTAGAACAGCGATAGCTCCTGCTTTGTTTCTTTTGATAAGGATTCTTTTGACTATTCACGATTGTTTAGGGTTTCATATGAATTCTTTATTCTAATTTCCATGTCTGAGAAAGTGATGTTAACTTAATGGTTATTTCAATGTATCTGTAGATTGCCAAAAAGCTAATATTTAAATTAATAGATGTAAGCATGTCAGGGAAACAAACAGATCCTCCTGCCCTTTGTGATATCAGCCTCAGAACTTGACATCATAATGGGAGGGACCTTGACTACTGAGAAATCCTTAGGTTTCAAGGACTTGTGTACAGTATTCTGCCAAATGCAGAAGACGTGGTTTCTTTCCCAAGAACTGAAGGAAACCAGGTGTTCACACCTATCCAAAAACTTCTCCAGGGGTAAGTGGCCATTCAAGAATTCCACTGAACAAGGTAGTATTTGTTTGTTTGTTTGTTTGTTTTAGCAGGATTGATGAGAAAGAGAGAAAAGCTCCCAAAGAAGTAGGGGAATGAGGGGGTTTTCCACGAGGTAGTCTGTAATTTTTATGGTCACAGTGTCCTGTTGTATCTTGGTTATAGCAGAACCAATTATATTTTAGCACTTTCTTTAGATTAGAAATTTTTGGTAGTTTTTAGTATTATTTAACAGACTTTGAGCAGTTTTTCTCCTCAGGATTTGAACATAACTTAAGCTATGATGAATGATTATTTTTCCAGAATTTTGAATTATGTAAAGTTTTATACTACTGAGGAGCCCAAATACTTACTTCTTTGTAAATCTCCTTGTTATTTTGGTTTATCAATATTGGGCCCCAAATTGTCTTTTTTGGATGTGCCTGATTTTAAATGCTTGGTAATTAAAAGTATCAGATTAATCTGAGACTTTGTAGCAGAGTACAGCATTATGCCTTAGGTAGAGAACATATTAGGTGATTCAATGGAAATATACTTGTAAAATATAAATTGGTTTAAAACATAAGGGGAATGCGATTTAATACTTCCTTCAAATATGTAGGGGAATCTTTTCTCTGAGGATTGCATTTCTTTAACATTTAATCAAAATTAACTAGCAGAAAATACAGTGTGCACCAAGAAATCGTACACAAATTTTACGAAAGGAAATAGCTGTATTAAATTATGATACTGTTTTGTTGTCTAAAATTTTTAAGCTTTATCCTGTATTCTGTTTTCTGAATAGCACTTAGGTACACTGATCCTCAAGCTTGAGTTATCTAAGGATGATATACCTGTTGATTCTCAACAAGCTTCAATTTATGCAGAATGAAATATTCGGCTTTATGTTAGAATCAATCTAGTTGTCCATGTGAAAGCAATATTATACCATGAAAAAGGAAAAGGAGTTATCTTTGGAGTATTATACACTTATTGAATATCAATCCCTACATAATGAATATTTCTATATCCAACCCTGAATTGTAATCTTTAAACTAAAAAAAATATATAAAATAGGATAAAACAAATAGAGTCATCTGCACGTTTTACAGCTTTCATTTATTTATTTTAATGTTTTTAAAAATGTGGAGTACAATTCAGAATTAGATATACCAACATTAATTATGCAGGGTCCCTGGTTGATGAGTTATGGCCCTCCCTCTGTTTGAAGTATCCCTCCACTTCCAATCTAACTGCTTCCCCTAAAGATTCCACTACTGCCAATCACTTTTCTTACAGCACTATAATTGA
>NW_007158036.1:0-887 GCF_000164805.1 Carlito syrichta | reverse complement strand
GGGGCATGTGGTATTTCAATGTGGTTTTCATTAGCATTCCTTTGAAGAAGAGTGAGGCTGAGCACATTTCCATATGTCTGCTGGCTGCCCTTATCTCTTATTATGAAAAGGGTCCAATCTTGTATTGTGCCCACTTTTTAAAGGGACTGTTTGTCTGTTTTTTTTCCTGAGCATTTGAGTTTCTTGTAGATCCTAGATGTTACTCCTTTGTCAGATATAGATTTGGAGAAGAGTTTTTGCCATTTTTTGGACAGTCTCCTTTCTCTTTTGATGGTGTCTTTTGTTTTGCAGTAGTGTATTAATTTGTTGTGATCCCACTTGTCTAACTTACATCTTAAGGTATGGGCATTTAGGGTTCTGAAGAGGAATTACTTCTCGGTTCCTGTTTCCATAAAGGTGTCTCCTGCGTTTTCTAAGATCATTATAATTTGGTGTTTTACTTTTAGGTCTTTGTTCCATTTAGAGTTAATGTTTATCGTGATAGTTAGAGGTTCTGTTTCAATATTTTGCTTGTGGTCTGACTATTCCTAGCACCATTTACTGAATATGTTCTATATTCCCCAGTGGGCCTTGAAGAATTTTTCAAAGAAGAGTTGGTTGAGAATTTGAGGATTTCATTCTCTTTTGTGATCCGTTGGGCTATGTAACTATTCTTATACCAATTCCTGGCTGTTTTGCTTACTGGAAACTTATAGTAATGTTTGAAGTCTGGAAGAGCGATAGCTCCTGCTTTGTTTCTTTTGATAAGGAATCTTTTGGCTATTCATGATTGTTTAGGGTTTCATATGAATACTTTATTGTAATTTCCAAGTCTGAGAAGAATGATGTTAGTTAATGGTTATTTCAGTGTATCTGTAGATTGGCTAAAAGGCTAAATTTTGAATTAA
>NW_007158035.1:0-781 GCF_000164805.1 Carlito syrichta | reverse complement strand
TTTTAAAGGGACTGTTTGTCTGTTTTTTTTTCTGAGCATTTGAGTTTCTTGTAGATCCTAGATGTTACTCCTTTGTCAGATATAGATTTGGAGAAGAGTTTTTGCCATTTTTTGGACAGTCTCCCTTCTCTTTTGATGGTGTCTTTTGTTTTGCAGTAGTGTATTAATTTGTTGTGATCCCACTTGTCTAACTTACGTCTTAAGGTATGGGCATTTAGGGTTCTGAAGAGGAATTACTTCTCGGTTCCTGTTTCCATAAAGGTGTCTCCTGCGTTTTCTAAGATCATTATAATTTGGTGTTTTACTTTTAGGTCTTTGTTCCATTTAGAGTTAATGTTTATCATGATAGTTAGAGGTTCTGTTTCAATATTTTGCTTGTGGTCTGACTATTCCTAGCACCATTTACTGAATATGTTCTATATTCCCCAGTGGGCCTTGAAGAGTTTTTCAAAGAAGAGTTGGTTGAGAATTTGAGGATTTCATTCTCTTTTGTGATCCGTTGGGCTATGTAACTATTCTTATACCAATTCCAGGCTGTTTTGCTTACTGGAAACTTATAGTAATGTTTGAAGTCTGGAAGAGACATAGCTCCTGCTTTGTTTCTTTTGATAAGGAATCTTTTGGCTATTCATGATTGTTTAGGGTTTCATATGAATACTTTATTGTAATTTCCAAGTCTGAGAAGAATGATGTTAGTTAATGGTTATTTCAATGTATCTGTAGATTGGCTAAAAGGCTAAATTTTGAATTAAAAGATGTTAATGAGTCAGGGAAAAAATGC
>NW_007158034.1:0-8325 GCF_000164805.1 Carlito syrichta | reverse complement strand
GGGGTATCCTGCATTCTCTGTTCTGAATAGCACTTAGGTACACTGATCCTCAAGGTTCAATTATCTAAGGATGATATACATGTGGATTCTCAACAAGTTTCAATTTATGTAGAATGAAACAGTCGGCATTTATGTTAGAATCAATCTAGTTGTCAATGTGAAAGCAATATTATACCATGAAAAACGAAAAGGAGTTATCTTTGGAGTATTATACACTTCTTGAATATCAATCCCTGCATAACGAACATTTCTATATCCAACCCTGAATTGTAATCTTTAAACTAACAAAAAATAAAAAATAGGATAAAACAAATAAAATCATTCACACGTTTTACAGCTTTCATTTATTTATTTATTTATTTTAATTTTTTAAAAAATGTGGGGTACAATTCAGAATTAGATATACAAACATTAATTATGCAGGGTCCCTGGTTGATGAGTATGGCCCTCCTTCCATTTGCACTATCCTTCCACTTCCAATGTAACCATTCCACCTAAAAGATTTCCACTACTACCAGTCACTTTCTTATAGCACTATAATTGATCAAGTTCAGCTCATGAGGGAGAACATATGGAACTCTGTTATTTGTCTGTGATAAATCACTGAGAATGACCACCTCATATCCATCAAAAGTTCTGCAATATTGCTTTATCTGTCCTCTTTTATGGCTGCATAATATTCCATTGTGTGTATATACACATTTATGTTATCCATTCCAGCTTTGCTGGGCAACATGGTTGGTACCTTGTGTTTTTGCAATTGTGACTAGAGCTGCAAAAACATACTTGTGCAGGTATCTTTTTGATAAAATGATTCGAGTTCCTCCAGGTATGTTCTCTACAGGGGAATTACTGAGTCACATGGTAGGTCAATTTCTTGTCCCTTAAGAAACCACCACAGTGTTTTCCAAAGATGTTGCTCTAGTTTTCAGTCCACATGCAGTGTAGAAGAATTTTTTTCCCCAAATCCTCACCAGAGTCTGTTATTGTTTGTTTTATTAATGATGCCATTCTTACAAGAGGTATGTGGTACTTCAATGTGGTTTCCATTTGCATTCCTTTGATGAAGAGTGAAGCTGAGCACATTTTCATATGTCTGCTGGCTTCCCGTATCTCTTATTATGAATAGGGTCCAATCATGTATTTTGCCCACATTTTAAAGGAACTGTTTTTTTGGGTTTTTTTTTTCCGAGTGGTTGAGTTTCTTGTACATGCAAGATGTTGTGCCTTTGCCAGATACAGAGTTGGAGGATAGTTTTTCCATTCTTTGGGCAGTCTTCCTGATCTTTTGATGGTTTCTTTTGTTTTGCAGACTTGTATTAATTTGATGGGATCCCACTTGTCTAACTTTCTTCTAAAGGTATGGGCATTTAGGTTTCTGAAGAGGAATTAGTTCCCGGTTCCTGTTTCCATAAAGGTGACTCCTGAGTTATCTAAGGTGCCTCCTGAGTTTTCATAGATTATATAATTTGATGTTTTACATTTAGGCCTTTGATCTATTTAGTGTTAATGTTTATGGTGATAGTTAGGGGTCCTGTTTCAATGTTGTGCATGTGTTCAGCCTTTTCCCAGCACTATTTACTGTATATGTTCTATATTCCCCTGTGGGTCTTGTAGGTTTTTTCAAAGATGAGTTGGTTGAGAATTTGAGGATTTCATTCTCTTTCCTTATCCATTGGCCTTTGTAACTATGTTTTACCAATTCCAGGTTGTTTTGATTACTGTAAACTTATAGTAAAGTTTGAAGTCTAGAACAGCGATAGCTCCTGCTTTGTTTCTTTTGATAAGGATTCTTTTGACTATTCACGATTGTTTAGGGTTTCATATGAATTCTTATTCTAATTTCCATGTCTGAGAAAGTGATGTTAACTTAATGGTTATTTCAATGTATCTGCAGATTGCCAAAAAGCTAATATTTAAATTAATAGATGTAAGCATGTCAGGGAAACAAGCAGGTCCTCCTGCCCTTTGTGATATCAGCCTCAGAACTTGACATCATAATGGGAGGGACCTTGACTACTGAGAAATCCTTAGGTTTCAAGGACTTGTGTACAGTACTCTGCCAAATGCAGAAGACGTGGTTTCTTTCCCAAGAACTGAAGGAAACCAGGTGTTCACACCTATCCAAAAACTTCCCCAGGGGTAAGTGGCCATTCAAGAATCCACTGAACAAGGTAGTATTTGTTTGTTTGTTTGTTTTTAGCAGGATTGATTGAGAAGAGAGAAAAGCTCCCAAAGAAGTAGGGGAATTGAGGGGGTTGTCCACGAGGTAGTCTGTAATTTTTATGGTCACAGTGTCCTGTTGTATCTTGGTTATAGCAGAACCAATTATATTTTAGCACTTTCTTTAGATTAGAAATTTTTGGAAGTTTTTAGTATTATTTAACAGACTTTGAGCAGTTTTTCTCCTCAGGATTTGAACATAACTTAAGCTATGATGAATGATTATTTTTCCAGAATTTTGAATTATGTAAAGTTTTATACTACTGAGGAGCCCAAATACTTACTTCTTTGTAAATCTCCTTGTTATTTTGGTTTATCAATATTGGGCCCCAAATTGTCTTTTTTGGATGTGCCTGATTTTAAATGCTTGGTAATTAAAAGTATCAGATTAATCTGAGACTTTGTAGCAGAGTACAGCATTATGCCTTAGGTAGAGAACATATTAGGTGATTCAATGGAAATATACTTGTAAAATATAAATTGGTTTAAAACATAAGGGGAATGCGATTTAATACTTCCTTCAAATATGTAGGGGAATCTTTTCTCTGAGGATTGCATTTCTTTAACATTTAATCAAAATTAACTAGCAGAAAATACAGTGTGCACCAAGAAATCGTACACAAATTTTACGAAAGGAAATAGCTGTATTAAATTATGATACTGTTTTGTTGTCTAAAATTTTTAAGCTTTATCCTGTATTCTGTTTTCTGAATAGCACTTAGGTACACTGATCCTCAAGCTTGAGTTATCTAAGGATGATATACCTGTTGATTCTCAACAAGCTTCAATTTATGCAGAATGAAATATTCGGCTTTATGTTAGAATCAATCTAGTTGTCCATGTGAAAGCAATATTATACCATGAAAAAGGAAAAGGAGTTATCTTTGGAGTATTATACACTTCTTGAATATCAATCCCTACATAATGAATATTTCTATATCCAACCCTGAATTGTAATCTTTAAACTAAAAAAATATATAAAATAGGATAAAACAAATAGAGTCATCTGCACGTTTTACAGCTTTCATTTATTTATTTTAATTTTTTTAAAAATGTGTGGTACAATTCAGAGTTACATATGCCAACATTGATTATGCAGGGTCCCTGGTTGATGAGTTATGGCCCTCCCTCTGTTTGAAGTATCCCTCCACTTCCAATCTAACTGCTTCCCCTAAAAGATTTCCACTACTGCCAATCACTTTCTTACAGCACTATAATTGATCAAGTTCAGCTCATGAGGGAGAACATATGGAACTCTGTTATTTGTCTATGATAAGTCACTGAGAATGACCTACCTCATATCAATCCAAATTTCTGCAATATTCCTTTATCTATCCTTATTTATGGCTGCATAACATTCCATTTTGTGTATATACCACATTTATATTATCCATTCCAGCTTTGATGGGCAACATGGTTGGTACCATGTTTTTTGCAATTGTGATTTGAGCTGCAACAAACATACTTTTGCAGGTATCTTTTTGGTAAAATGATTTGAGTTCCTCCAGGTATATTCTCTACAGGGGAATGACTGAGTCACATGGTAGTTCAATTTCTTGTCCCTTTAGAAACTGCCACAGTGTTTTCCAAAGATGTTGCTCTAGTTTTCAGTCCACATGCGGTGTAGAAGCATTTTTTTTTCCAAATCCTCACCAACATCTGTTATTGTTTGTTTTATTAAAGATGGCCATTCTTACAGGGGGTATGTGGCATTTCAATGTGGTTTTCATTAGCATTCCTTTGAAGATGAGTGAGGCAGAGCACATTTCCATATGTCTGCTGGCTGCCCTTATCTCTTATTATGAAAAGGGTCCAATCATGTATTGTGCCCACTTTTTAAAGGGACTGTTTGTCTGTTTTTTTTTCTGAGCATTTGAGTTTCTTGTAGATCCTAGATGTTACTCCTTTGTCAGATATAGATTTGGAGAAGAGTTTTTGCCATTTTTTGGACAGTCTCCCTTCTCTTTTGATGGTGTCTTTTGTTTTGCAGTAGTGTATTAATTTGTTGTGATCCCACTTGTCTAACTTACATCTTAAGGTATGGGCATTTAGGGTTCTGAAGAGGAATTACTTCTCGGTTCCTGTTTCCATAAAGGTGTCTCCTGCGTTTCTAAGATCATTATAATTGTGTTTTACTTTTAGGTCTTTGTTCCATTTAGAGTTAATGTTTATCGTGATAGTTAGAGGTTCTGTTTCAATATTTTGCTTGTGGTCTGACTATTCCTAGCACCATTTACTGAATATGTTCTATATTCCCCAGTGGGCCTTGAAGAATTTTTCAAAGAAGAGTTGGTTGAGAATTTGAGGATTTCATTCTCTTTTGTGATCCGTTGGGCTATGTAACTATTCTTATACCAATTCCAGGCTGTTTTGCTTACTGGAAACTTATAGTAATGTTTGAAGTCTGGAAGAGACATAGCTCCTGCTTTGTTTCTTTTGATAAGGAATCTTTTGGCTATTCATGATTGTTTAGGGTTTCATATGAATACTTTATTGTAATTTCCAAGTCTGAGAAGAATGATGTTAGTTAATGGTTATTTCAATGTATCTGTAGATTGGCTAAAAGGCTAAATTTTGAATTAAAAGATGTTAGTGAGTCAGGGAAAAAATGCAAGTCAGATTGCCATTCATGACATCAGCCTCAAAACTTTGACATCATAATGGGAGTGACCTTGACTACTGAGCAATCCTGAGATTTCAAGTACTTGTGTGCAGTGCTCTGCCAAATGTGGTAGACATGGTGGTTTCATTCCCAAAAAGTGATGGAAACAATGTGTTCACACCTATCCAAAAACTTCTCCAGGGATTCGTGGCCATTCTAGAATCCACTGAATAAGGTAGCCTTTTTTTTAAAACAGGATATATTGAGAGGACCGAAAAGCTCCCACAGTGGGAGGAGATCTGAGGGGGTTGCCCACGAGGTAGTCTGTTATTATTATGGTCACAGTGTCCTGTTGTAGCTTGGTTATAGTCCAACCAAAAAATATTTTAGCACTTTCTTTGATTAGAAATTTTTGGATGTTTTTAGTATTATAACAGCTATTTTGCACTTTTTCTCTCAGGATTTGAACATAGCTTGAGCTAAGTTCAAAGTTAACTTTCCAGAATTTTCAGTTATCTAAATTTTACACTAATGAGGAGCCCAAATACTTACTTCTTTGTAAATTTCCATGTTGTTTTGGTTTATAAATATTGGGCCCCAAATTGTCTTTTTTGTGTGCCTGATTTTAAATGCTTGGTGATTAAATGTATCATATTAATCTGAGACTTTTTTGCACAGTTCAGCATTATGTCTTAACCACAGAAGTACTAGCTGATTCAATGGAAATACACTTTGAAAAATATAAATTGGTTTACATATAAGGGGAATGTGATTTTATACTTCCTTCAATTATGTATGTAAATTTTTTCTCTAAGGATTGCATTTCTTTAACATTTAATCAAAATTTCCTAGCAGAAAATACAGAGTGCAGCAAGAAATCGTACACAAGTTTTAGGAAAGGAAATAGCTGTATTAAATTATGATAATTTTCTATTCTAAAATTTTAAATATTTATTCTGCATTCTGTGTTCCGAATAGCACTTAGGTTCACTGATCTTCAAGGTTCAAATACCAAAGTATGATATACATCTGGAATCCCAACAAGTTTCAATTTATGCAGAATAAAACATGTGGCATTTATGTGAGAAACATACTAGTTGTCAATTTGAAATCAGTATTTTATCATGTATTCTATCATATTAATAGGAAAACGAGTTACCTTTGTAGTACTATGTACTTTGTAGTTACTTTGTAGTTACCTTTGTAGTACTTCTTCAATATCAATCCATGCATAGTGAACATTTTTATACCCAACCCTGAAGTGTAATCATCTTTTTACACGTTTTACAGCTTTCATTTATTTATTTATTTTAATTTTTTTATTTTAAATGTGGGGTACAATACAGAGTTAGATATACAAACATTGATTGTGCAGGGTCCCTGGTTAATGAGTTATGGCCCTCCCTCAGTTTGCAGTAGCCCTCCACTGCCAATCTAACCCCTCCCCCTAAAAAGTTTTCCACTACTACCAATCTCTTTCTTATAGCACTATAATTGATCAAGTTCAACTCATGAGGGAGAATATATGGAACTCTGTTCTTTGTGATAAATCACTGAGAACGACCTACCTCATATCCATCAAACGTTCTGCAAAATCCCTATATCTGTGCTTTTTTATGGCTGCATAATATTCCATTGTGTGTATATACCACATTTATATGATCCATTCCAGCTCTGATGGGCAACATGGTTGGTACCATGTTTTTTGCAATTGTGATTAGATCTGCAACAAACATACTTGTGCAGGTATCTTTTTGGTAAAATGATTTGTGTTCCTCCAGGTATATTCTCTACAGGGAAATTACTGCATCACATGGTAGGTCAATTTCTTGTCCCTTTATAAACCACCACAGTGTTTTCCAAAGATGTTGCTCTAGTTTTCAGTCCACATGCACTGTAGAAGCATTTTTTTCTTCCAAATCCTCACCAGCATCTGTTATTGTTTGTTTTATTAATGATGGCCATTCTTACATAGGGTATGTGGTATTTCCATGTGGCTTTCATTTGCATTTCTTTGATAATGAGTGAAGCTGAGCATATTTTCATGTGTCTGCTGTTTGCCCATATTTCTTATTATGAAAAGGGTCCAATCATGTATTTTGCCCACCTTTTAAAGGGACTGTTTGTCCGTTTTTTTCCGAGTGTTTGAGTTTCTTGTAGATCCTAGATGTTATGCCTTTGTCAGATATAGAGTTGGAGAAGAGTTTTTCTCATTCTTTGGACAGTCTCCCTGCTCTTTTAATTGTTTCTTTTGTTTTGCAGATGTGTATTAATTTGATGTGATCCCACTAGTCTAACTTCTTAAGGTATGGGCATTTAGATTTTGAAAAGGAATTAGTTCCCGGTTCCAGTTTCCATAATGGTGTCTCCTGCGTGTTCTACGATTATTATAATTTGGTGTTTTACATTTAGGTCTTTGATTCATTTAGAGTTAATGTTTATGGTGATAGTTATGGGTCCTGTTTCAATCTTGTGCATGTGGTCAGACTTTTCCCAGCACCATTTACTGAATATGTTCAACATTCCCAGTGGGTCTCGGAGGTTTTTTCAAAGCGAGTGTTTGAGAATTTGAGTATTTCATTCTCTTTCCTGATCCATTGGCCTGTGTACCTACTTTTATACCAATACCAGGATGTTTTCATTACTGTAAACTTATAGTAAAGTTTGAAGTCTGTAACAGTGATATCTCCTGCTTTGTTTCTTTTGATAAAGATTCTTTTGGCTATTCATGATTGTTTAGGATTTCATATGAATTCTTTAATGTAATTTCCAGATCTGAGAATATGATGTTAACTTAATGGTTATTTCAATGTATCTGTAAATTGCCTGAAGAGTTAGAGGACAGAAATTTTAATCCATTTCATTCCATTCCTCTCCACTCTATTCCATCCATTCCTTTCTATTCGATTCCTCTCCATTCCATTCCATTCCTCTCCACTGCAATTCATTCCATTCCATTCCTCTCCATTCCATTCCTCTCCATTCCTGTTAACTCCTCTCCATTCCATTCCTTCCATTCCATTCCATTCTTCTTTATTCCATTCCCTTTGCTTTCATGCCATTCAATTCCAATCGTCTCCGTCCTTTTCCATTCCTCTCCAATCCATTCCATTCCAATCAATTTTAGCCCTATGCTTTCCTCTCCCTTCCATTCCATCCTCTCCATTACATTCCATTCTTCTCCATTTCTTTCAAAAACATCTCCATTCCATTCCCTTCCATTGCTCTCATTCCGTTCCTTTCCATTCCCTTCCATTACATTCCTTTACATTTCAATCCATTCCATTCCTCTCCATTCCAATCCATTCCTCTGAATTCTATTCCATTCCATTATATTACATTCTATTCCTACCCATACCTCTCCATTGCTCTTCATTCCTCTCAATTCCATTCCGTTCTATTCCTCTCCATTCCTTTTCATTGCATTCCATGCCTTTCCTCTCCATTCCATTCCTCTCCATTCCATTCAATTTCACTCCATTCACTCCATTTTGTTTCAT
>NW_007158033.1:0-681 GCF_000164805.1 Carlito syrichta | reverse complement strand
TCAGTTTGCAGTAGCCCTCCACTGCCCAATCTAACCCCTCCCCCTAAAAAGTTTTCCACTACTACCAATCTCTTTCTTATAGCACTATAATTGATCAAGTTCAACTCATGAGGGAGAATATATGGAACTCTGTTCTTTGTGATAAATCACTGAGAACGACCTACCTCATATCCATCAAACGTTCTGCAAAATCCCTATATCTGTGCTTTTTTATGGCTGCATAATATTCCATTGTGTGTATATACCACATTTATATGATCCATTCCAGCTCTGATGGGCAACATGGTTGGTACCATGTTTTTTTGCAATTGTGATTAGATCTGCAACAAACATACTTGTGCAGGTATCTTTTTGGTAAAATGATTTGTGTTCCTCCAGGTATATTCTCTACAGGGAAATTACTGTATCACATGGTAGGTCAATTTCTTGTCCCTTTATAAACCACCACAGTGTTTTCCAAAGATGTTGCTCTAGTTTTCAGTCCACATGCACTGTAGAAGCATTTTTTTCTTCCAAATCCTCACCAGCATCTGTTATTGTTTGTTTTATTAATGATGGCCATTCTTACATGGGGTATGTGGTATTTCCATGTGGCTTTCATTTGCATTTCTTTGATAATGAGTGAAGCTGAGCTTATTTTCATGTGTCTGCTGTTTGCCCATATCTCTTATTAGAAAAGGG
>NW_007158032.1:0-779 GCF_000164805.1 Carlito syrichta | reverse complement strand
AGGTATATCTCTACAGGGAAATTACTGCATCACATGGTAGGTCAATTCTGTCTCTTTATAAACCACCACCAGTGTTTTCCAAAGATGTTGCTCTAGTTTTCAGTCCACATGCACTGTAGAAGCATTTTTTTCTTCCAAATCCTCACCAGCATCTGTTATTGTTTGTTTTATTAATGATGGCCATTCTTACATGGGGTATGTGGTATTTCCATGTGGCTTTCATTTGCATTTCTTTGATAATGAGTGAAGCTGAGCATATTTTCATGTGTCTGCTGTTTGTCCATATTTCTTATTATGAAAAGGGTCCAATCATGTATTTTGCCCACCTTTTAAAGGGACTGTTTGTCCGTTTTTTTCCGAGTGTTTGAGTTTCTTGTAGATCCTAGATGTTATGCCTTTGTCAGATATAGAGTTGGAGAAGAGTTTTTCTCATTCTTTGGACAGTCTCCCTGCTCTTTTAATTGTTTCTTTTTTTTTGCAGATGTGTATTAATTTGATATGATCCCACTAGTCTAACTTCTTAAGGTATGGGCATTTAGATTTTTGAAAAGGAATTAGTTCCCGGTTCCAGTTTCCATAATGGTGTCTCCTGCGTGTTCTACGATTATTATAATTTGGTGTTTTACGTTTAGGTCTTTGATTCATTTAGAGTTAATGTTTATGGTGATAGTTATGGGTCCTGTTTCAATCTTGTGCATGTGCTCAGACTTTTCCCAGCACCATTTACTGAATATGTTCAACATTCCCAGTGGGTCTCGGAGGTTTTTTCAAAGCGAGTG
>NW_007158031.1:0-797 GCF_000164805.1 Carlito syrichta | reverse complement strand
TGTAGATCCTAGATGTTATGCCTTTGTCAGATATAGAGTTGGAGAAGAGTGTTTCTCATTCTTTGGACAGTCTCCCTGCCCTTTTAATTGTTTCTTTTGTTTTGCAGATGTGTATTAATTTGATGTGATCCCACTAGTCTAACTTCTTAAGGTATGGGCATTTAGATTTTTGAAAAGGAATTAGTTCCCGGTTCCAGTTTCCATAATGGTGTCTCCTGCGTGTTCTACGATTATTATAATTTGGTGTTTTACGTTTAGGTCTTTGATTCATTTAGAGTTAATGTTTATGGTGATAGTTACGGGTCCTGTTTCAATCTTGTGCATGTGCTCAGACTTTTCCCAGCACCATTTACTGAATATGTTCAACATTCCCAGTGGGTCTCGGAGGTTTTTTCAAAGCGAGTGTTTGAGAATTTGAGGATTTCATTCTGTTTCCTGATCCATTGGCCTGTGTACCTATTTTTATACCAATACCAGGATGTTTTCATTACTGTAAACTTATAGTAAAGTTTGAAGTCTGTAACAGTGATATCTCCTGCTTTCTTTCTTTTGATAAAGATTCTTTTGGCTATTCATGATTGTTTAGGATTTCATATGAATTCTTTAATGTAATTTCCAGATCTGAGAATATGATGTTAACTTAATGGTTATTTCAATGTATCTGTAAATTGCCTGAAAGGCTAATTTTTAAATTAAAAGATGTAAGCATGTCAGGGAAACAAGCAGGTCCTCCTGTCCTTTGTGACATCAGCCTCAGAACTTTGGCATCATAATTGGAGGGACCTTGACTACTGAGC
>NW_007158030.1:0-395 GCF_000164805.1 Carlito syrichta | reverse complement strand
AGCTCGAAGCCCTGATTTTTGTTTGTCCCATACCAAGACGCCCTGAGAATTTTTTTGATTTGAGGACTCGTGTAATACATATTCCTTCTTCTTCCTTCGCTAGAGGCCGTATAGTGTCCTGTATATGAGGACTTCCACTCCCCAGATTCTTGTTTTGAAACTCTGATTCTTTTTTAGCCCTTAGCAAGACGCCATGTAGATTTTGTGATTGAGGAACCGTGTAAAACAGATTCCTTATTTTTCCTTAGCAAGAAGCCACGAAGTTTCCTGTAATGAGGACTATTACCCACATTCCTGCTTCGAACCCCTGAATCTTGTTTAGCCCTTAGCAAGGCACCCTGTAGTTTGTTGGGTATTGAGATCACGTGTAACCCAGATTCATTATTCTTTCTTAT
>NW_007158029.1:0-787 GCF_000164805.1 Carlito syrichta | reverse complement strand
TCCAATCATCATCTTGGCTCACTCCGCTACCACCTTTAGGCCCCTGTTCAGATCTCACCTCATCAGTGTGGTCTACTTTCTTCTTCTCTTTATCACCTCAGCTATGCCCCCACCCCAACTATCTAGATTCCTCTCTATTCTACTCTTTTTTTTAGTGCTCATCATCTTTCCTGGTTGACCATGTTTACGCTTTCTCCTCAATTAGAAGGCCAGCTCTACATGGGCAGGGATTTCTGTCTTGTTCATCATCACTACATGTCAAAGCCTAGAAGAGTGATGATATTCAGTAAGCTCTCAGCACACATTTGTTGGTTATAAAATTTTAAATAAAATTAGCTTATGAAGCCAAGTAGACACGTTCACCCCACAGGCAGTCTCAGTTTGGAGAACAGCAATATTTCAGAGCCAGGAATTGCTACTAACACAAACCATAAGCCTGACTTGCATTTGTAGTTTTGCTGACTTCTCCCAGCATCTAAGCTCTTTCACGAGACTCCTCTTAAGTCTAAGCCATATCTTTATGGATTTTAGGACAAAAGGTACATTTCCTTCAACTTTCACTTTTAAGCTAGGAGTAATAAAGACCAGGCAGTAAGAAGGACGTTGAGTACATTGAACTTTGCTTGCACTTGCTGGAATGCCCCAAACAACATACTGGTTTTCTGCACTGGCTTCTATTATTGTAGAGCAGTTGGAACAGGCCTTCAGCAATTCATCAGTGCTTCCCTCGTGCCTCAACAAATCACTGAGTCTAGTTTCCTCATTTGAAAACTATGGGACACTCACA
>NW_007158028.1:0-750 GCF_000164805.1 Carlito syrichta | reverse complement strand
TTAGGCCCCTGTTCAGATCTCACCTCATCAGTGTGGTCTACTTCTCTCTCTTTATCACCTCAGCTATGCCCCAACCCCAACTATCTAGATTCCCCTCTATTCTACTCTTTTTTTAGTGCTCATCATCTTTCCTGTTTGACCATGTTTAAGCTTTCTCCTCAATTAGAAGGCCAGCTCTACATGGGCAGGGATTTCTGTCTTGTTCATCATCACTACATGTCAAAGCCTAGAAGAGTGATGATATTCAGTAAGCTCTCAGCACACATTTGTTGGTTATAAATTTTTAAATAAAATTAGCTTATGAAGCCAAGTAGACACGTTCACCCCACAGGCAGTCTCAGTTTGGAGAACAGCAATATTTCAGAGCCAGGAATTGCTACTAACACAAACCATAAGCCTGACTTGCATTTGTAGTTTTGCTGACTTCTCCCAGCATCTAAGCTCTTTCACGAGACTCCTCTTAAGTCTAAGCCATATCTTTATGGATTTTAGGAGAAAAGGTACATTTCCTTCAACTTTCATTTTTAAGCTAGGAGTAATAAAGACCAGGCAGTAAGAAGGACGTTGAGTACATTGAACTTTGCTTGCACTTGCTAGAATGCCCCAAAAAACATACTGGTTTTCTGCACTGGCTTCTATTATTGTAGAGCAGTTGTAACAGGCCTTCAGCAATTCATCAGTGCTTCCCTCGTGCCTCAACAAATCACTGAGTCTAGTTTCCCCATTTGAAAACTAGGGGACACTCACAAC
>NW_007158027.1:0-660 GCF_000164805.1 Carlito syrichta | reverse complement strand
TCTCCCAGCATCTAAGCTCTTTCACGAGACTCCTCTTAAGTCTAAGCCATATCTTTATGGATTTAGGAGAAAAGGTACATTTCCTTCAACTTTCATTTTTAAGCTAGGAGTAATAAAGACCAGGCAGTAAGAAGGACGTTGAGTACATTGAACTTTGCTTGCACTTGCTAGAATGCCCCAAAAAACATACTGGTTTTCTGCACTGACTTCTATTATTGTAGAGCAGTTGGAACAGGCCTTCAGCAATTCATCAGTGCTTCCCTCGTGCCTCAACAAATCACTGAGTCTAGTTTCCCCATTTGAAAACTAGGGGACACTCACAACCTTGTACGTGGACTAAATGATTATACAAACAAAAACTGCTTAGTCCAGTGCCAGGCACAGAGAAAATGTGCTATTTTTATCCCAGCTTGGGTTTTATACCTGGATCATTAAGCTAGCATTTACAATAAGTATTAAAGTCTGACTATTTGATTTAAGGGAAAAAAACAGATAATAAAAATGAAGGCAGGAATATCAAATAGGTTTGAATAAGCCAACTTTTACCTTAATGTTTAAATTATGAGAAGCTTGAAATACAGGAAAGTAAAGGGGGGCCAGTTATGATATTTTAAGGAAAAAAAAGCCCCTTGACCAGGCATGGTGGCTCAAGCCTGTAAG
>NW_007158026.1:0-1459 GCF_000164805.1 Carlito syrichta | reverse complement strand
GAGGGAGCAGAAAAGGCTAGAAAAAAAACTAAAAGCATTTGAATGAATAATTCTAGATATTAATTAACATTGTTGCTTTTGTCTTTAATAAATTGCATATCAGTATGCATGGTAGGGTGTAGCTTCAGGTTTTTTAAAGTTTGTCCAAGTTCTTATTTTTCAGTTCAGGCAGTCTCATGCACTCTTTCTAAAGATGACTAACCAGTGGGCTCATAGAATTGGGGGAAAGTTAGATGATAAAATAAAATTAGAATGAATCAGAGAGTTGGCTAAGATTAAGTTAAGATTTAAGTGATGCTGCATTTTCTACCAAAGAAATGATTCTTTCCACCGTATTGAAGTAAGAAAAATGAGACATTTCTGGTAACCAATGGGATGTCATGCCACCAAATGTATATTTACTGCCTAAGTGTTTCTTTTATATTTCCACTCTTTTTTATTTTTTTTTGAGTTGGAGTCTCACTCTGTTGCCCAGACTGGAGTGTAGTGGCCGCTCCCGGCCACCGCAGCCTCGACCTGCTGGGCTCCAGCGATCCTTCCGCCTCAGCCTTCCAAGTACCTGGAACTACAGGCATGAGCTACCATGTTCGGCTAATTTCTGATTTATTGTAGAGATGAGTCTCACCAAGTTGCCAAGGCGGGTCTCGAACCCTTGGGCTCAGGCAATCCACTCACTCAGCCTTCCAAAGTGTGGGATTATAGGTTGAGCCACCGAGCCCAGCTAACATTTACATTTTGGCAACAAAGACCTCGGATAAGTGTGCACTTCATTTACAATGTTCTGCTGATGCAGAAACCAACAGATCAAACATTTTATTCCATCTTGAAAAATACGTTGGACAATTGAAATTTTAGCACTAAGTTTCATGTTTCCTAACTGGAAAGTTATTGCTCAGCGAATTTCAATGCCTCTCTCTATTGTCTCATAAGAAGCCAAGAAGGCTGGGCTTCAATTCACATGAGGACATGTATTCACTTTGAGTGTCACCATGAAGTCACACTGGTAGTCATTTGCAATTATGTTGAATGATAGAAAGCAGAGACTGGCATCAGGAGACCCAGGTCACAGTCTCTCCTCTGTCTCTGATTAGTGAATCCCTTAACTACTCTAGCTTCAGTTTCTTTATCTATACAATGATAAGTTGGTTTAGATCAAGAGTCAGTAGTCCAAATACCTACATGGGCAGGGCAGGTGACAGAAGCATAAAAGCTTACATCACGGCATACCACAGCATCACCACTTATTTGCTTCACAGTCGCAAAAACAACTGTGTTGAAATTTCACTCTCTTTTATATATCATTAAGCTTTTCATCAGGCATCTTTTCACATACCAGTCATTCAGTCATGGTTCTTTTTATGGCTTGTTTTCCTAATGGAGGATTATGCTGTATTCTTTTGCTACAGATGCACTTTGTTGGTATATTCAACCCAGAAATCCTCTTTATGTTCTAAAAAGC
>NW_007158025.1:0-1057 GCF_000164805.1 Carlito syrichta | reverse complement strand
ATGATAGAAAGCAGAGACTGGCATCAGGAGACGCAGGTCACAGTCTCTCCTCTGTCTCTGATTAGTGAATCCCTTAACTACTCTAGCTTCAGTTTCTTTATCTATATAATGATAAGTTGGTTTAGATCAAGAGTCAGTAGTCCAAATACCTACATGGGCAGGGCAGGTGACAGAAGCATAAAAGCTTACATCACGGCATACCACAGCATCACCACTTATTTGCTTCACAGTCGCAAAAACAACTGTGTTGAAATTTCACTCTCTTTTATATATCATTAAGCTTTTCATCAGGCATCTTTTCACATACCAGTCATTCAGTCATGGTTCTTTTTATGGCTTGTTTTCCTAATGGAGGATTATGCTGTATTCTTTTGCTACAGATGCACTTTGTTGGTATATTCAACCCAGAAATCCTCTTTATGTTCTGAAAAAGCAAGTCTGACTCACATTTTTCTGGACATGTGGATCTCTCAGTCTTTGTTTCTGTTTTTTATTTCTCAAAAGTACATGGGTATGGGGACACATTTAGTTTTTAGTTTTATTCTATGATTGGAAAAGCAACAGTATGGATGGAATAATACTTGGTAGGTGGCACTCAGCCAAAGTAGGAGGAGTTACAGAGAGGGGTGGGTAGTGTGGTCAATGGCAAACTCATGTGAAAATGAAGAAAAGACCTGCCCCTGCTGCAGCAGGTAATGGTCCCCTAATACCACTTGATTTGGGGCCTCTGAGAATAGAGCTCACATAGGAACGTGTTTTCTGAAGGTTTTGCAAGAAAAGCTGTACATCCTTATTATTTTTCATTTTACATGTTAGCAACTACATTTAAATTTAAGCGAATATCAATAGTATCAATATATAGCAGTCAATGGTTAAGACTAGCCATGAGAAAACTGTGGATTAGATGCCCACAAAGTTTTGAGACATTAGGGCCACATGATCTCAAAGTAGTCCCTTTCTCATAAATATATATATTTAATTATTTATTTATATGGACTGGGTGCAGTGGCTCATGCCTGTAATCTCAGCACATTGGGAGGCCAGGACAGGAGGATCG
>NW_007158024.1:0-596 GCF_000164805.1 Carlito syrichta | reverse complement strand
GAATGATACATGGATAACAGCGCTGTCCAGAGACTCGTACAGGCCAAATAGTCACGCGGCGGGAAGGGGGGACTTTTGAGAGGGAGGTTCGTCCCCGAGGCACCTGGGAGTGACGAAAGAGTTAGGGTGTTCCATATGACCCTGCAATCCCCATACTGGAAATATACCCAGAAGAACTCAAATCACTCTATAAAAAAGATACCTGCACACGTATGTTTATCGCAGCGTTGTTCTCAATAGCAAGAACCTGGAAACAACCATGCTACCCATCAAAAGAGGACTGGATTAAAAAAACGTGGTACATATACACGATGGAATACTACGCAGCCATAAAAAAGAACAAAATCATGAATTTCGCAGCAACCTGGATGGAACTAGAGTCTATAATACTGAGTGACCTCTCACAAAAACAAAAATCCGAATATCACATGTTCTCACTCATATAATGGACCTTGAACATCCAATGCAATACTATGAGTAAATGACTGATGGTACTGGGAAACTATGGGGGGGAGGGGATGGGATGAACAGTAGCAAATATCTTTCGGGGGATGGGAAAACACCTCTTATCAACAGGGTGCCTGAATGAAACGAAT
>NW_007158023.1:0-850 GCF_000164805.1 Carlito syrichta | reverse complement strand
TTCCATTTCCTTCTGGTTTTCAAGTTTGTTTCCATACAAGTGTACGTAGTAGTCTCTAATGATCTTTGTATTTTCTCAGGGTCAGATGTGACTTCATCTTTTGTGTTTCTGATTATGCTTATTTGGTTTTTTTCTCGTTTTTTCTTGGTCAGTCTAGCTAGGGGACCATCAATCTTGTTTACCCTTTCGAAGAACCAGCTTTTTGTTTCATTGATTTTTTGTATTATCTTTTTGTCTTCTATGTCCTGGATTTGGGCTTTTATTTTGGTGATCTGGATTCTTCTGCTGAAATTAGGGTTTTTGTGGTCTTGCTTTTCCAGCTTCTTTAGGTGGCTTGTTAGGTTGTCAATTTCTGTTCCTTCCATTTTCCTCATGTGTGTTTGTAGGGATATAAATTCCCCTCTTATTACAGCTTTTAAGGCATCCCAGAGATTTTGGTAAGATGTTTCTTTATTTTCATTTGTTTCCAGGTATCTTTTGATCTCTATTTTGATGTCATCATTGACCCAGGAGTTATTTAGCATCATGCTGTTTAGTGTCCATGTCTTTGTGGGTTTTGGGGGGACTTTGTTGGTGTCAATGTTTATTTTTATTCCACTGTGGTCCGAAAAGGTGCATGGCAGAATTTCAGTCCTTTTAAATTTGCTTATACTTGATTTGTGTCCAATTATGTGGTCGATCTTAGAATATGTTCCATGTGGTGACGAGTAGAATGTGTATTCTGTGGTCTTTGGATGGAGTGTTCTATAGGTATCAATTAAGTCCATTTGGTCCAGAGTCTCATTGAGGTTCCGGATCTCCTTGCTGATTTTTTGTCCTGATGATCTGTCTAAGGTTGTGAGTGGTGTAC
>NW_007158022.1:0-930 GCF_000164805.1 Carlito syrichta | reverse complement strand
TTTTGTATCATTGATTTTTTGTATATCTTTTGTCTTATATGTCATGGATTTGGGCTTTTATTTTGGTGATCTGGATAGTCTGCTGAAATTAGGGTTTTTGTGGTCTTGCTTTTCCAGCTTCTTTAGGTGGCTTGTTAGGTTGTCAATTTCTGTTCCTTCCATTTTCCTCATGTGTGTTTGTAGGGATATAAATTCCCCTCTTATTACAGCTTTTAAGGCATCCCAGAGATTTTGGTAAGATGTTTCTTTATTTTCATTTGTTTCCAGGTATCTTTTGATCTCTATTTTGATGTCATCATTGACCCAGGAGTTATTTAGCATCATGCTGTTTAGTGTCCATGTCTTTGTGGGTTTTGGGGGGACTTTGTTGGTGTCAATGTTTATTTTTATTCCACTGTGGTCCGAAAAGGTGCATGGTAGAATTTCAGTCCTTTTAAATTTGCTTATACTTGATTTGTGTCCAATTATGTGGTCGATCTTAGAATATGTTCCATGTGGTGATGAGTAGAATGTGTATTCTGTGGTCTTTGGATGGAGTGTTCTATAGGTATCAATTAAGTCCATTTGGTCCAGAGTCTCATTGAGGTTCCGGATCTCCTTGCTGATTTTTTGTCCTGATGATCTGTCTAAGGTTGTGAGTGGTGTACTGAAGTCCCCAGTTATTATGGTGTTAGAGTCAATGTCTTTCTTTAGTTTTCCTAGAAGTTGCTTTATGAATGTTGGTGCGCCTATGTTGGGTGCATATATGTTTAGGATAGATATTTCTTGTTGATGGAGTGAACCTTTTATCATTATGTAGTGGCCCTCTGTATCTTTTTTAATTTTTTGATAGCTTTAAATGGTATTTTGTCTGAAATTATGATCACGACTCCTCCTTTCTTTTGTGTTCCATTCGCCTGAAAATTTGTTTCCCATCCTCTTACTTTGAGT
>NW_007158021.1:0-762 GCF_000164805.1 Carlito syrichta | reverse complement strand
TCAGGCAATCCACTCACCTCAGCCTCCCAAGGCACAGGATTACAGGGTGAGCCACTGAGCCCGGCTGATAATGCTTTTTCATTGGGAGGTGGGGATGAGAGATGCAGCAGAATCCACTCTTCTGTGGAGTAGGGCAAGGGGAAAATTGAAGTGAGCATAGAATCCAAGTGAACTCCAGGACAAAGCTTGGGACAGACAGAGGATGGTAGAGGAGAGAAGGAAAGCTACATGGACAGAGTTAGAAAGAGGACTTTTCTTAATCTTGCATTGGAAGAAGAGAAGCACTTCAGGGCATCAGTCATGCATGTGAGATATACTGACAGCAAGAGAAATGAGAAGGAAAATTTGAAAGAAGTTGGGAGTGTTATAAATTTACACTCCTTTGGTGTTTTCATGAAAGACTGTAAATTGAGATTTACAGTGATTTTCAGTGATTTTGGTTGCTGGAGTACAACAGATACTGAAGTTTGGTTTGCTCAACACTTCCATTTCCAGCTTTATTACAGAAAGTTTAACCATATAATTTATTATCCTGAGGCACTGGAGGCTAAAAGGAACCCTATGAATGATTATGTGAGTGTTCCCAGTGTAAACTAGGACTACTGCAGGCATATCAAGACGTGATTTATTCTAATAAATACAATTTTAGTCAAAAATGCTTCGATAGCAACTGGAAAGTGAGATATTCAAACCCCCTAACTCCATTGCATCTAGGGTGGCCAAGTTTCATATTTCTGGTCCATGAGATGGAAACAGAAATCC
>NW_007158020.1:0-672 GCF_000164805.1 Carlito syrichta | reverse complement strand
CCCTGAGCAGCCAGGACTCCAAGGCCACCATGCATCACTAAATTTTGGGGACCTTTCATTGAGACAAGGTCTGGCAACCTCACCTGGCTTGGTCTACAACCCCGAGGATCAGGGAGCCTCCCACCTTGGCCTCCCACGGTGTGGGGCTAATGGGCGTTAGCCATGGTGCCTGGCAAGGACTTGCACATGCTCTCAGCAAGGGTGATGTGAAGGCCCCCCCCAGAACAAAGGACACCTCATCCCATGTAGCTTGGACTGCGGGTGCCACCACATGTGACTGAAGTGTTAGCATTGCAGGGAGCGACGAGGTCTCGCTTCATAGCCCAGGCTGGACTTGCTCTCGGGCTCTAGTTGTCCCCCACCTTGGACTCCCTAAGGCACAGCCAGATTGACTGCCGATACACCATCTTTCAGGAACTCTAGGTCCAAGGCTGGGGCCTCCTTCTGAAATGATCTCTGTCTGTTCACAATGATCCTAACTCCATACACAAATGGACGCTCTTCTTTTTTTCCTTTTTACCCTTTTCTCTTTGAGTCAGAGTCTCACTCATCGCCCAGGCTGGAGGGCAGTGTATCGGTCCCAGCCACCACAGCTGTTGCCCGTCGGACTCTGGCTAACCTTTCCACAGCTTTCAGAGGATCCAGAACAAGAGGCATGTATCAACACACATA
>NW_007158019.1:0-636 GCF_000164805.1 Carlito syrichta | reverse complement strand
AATCAAAAAATCAGCTGGGTGTGGTGGCGCATGCCTGTAATTCCGGCTACTAGGAAGGCTGAGGCGGAAGGATCGCTGGAGCCCAGCAGGCCGAGGCTGCGGTGGCCGGGAGCGGCCACTGCACTCCAGTCTGGACGCCAGAGTGAGACTCCAACTCCAAAAAAAAAAAAAAAAAAAAAAAAAAAAAAAAAAAAAAAAAAAATTGTCCTTCCCATAAGATCTACATTAGGTGAAACAGGAATTTCTTTCAAGCTGAATTCACAAGGACCAGAATAGCTTTGTACAGTTTAGCTTGTTAGACATGTGATGGACATGCATCAAATTCTTTATAGGCAAGCTTCTGGAGGAAACTTCAATGGTTTATATGTTTTATCTGAGAGAATAATACGTATCTTACTGAACAGATGTTGATTAACTAGAGCAAATGGAAACTAATGTCATGGGAAAGTAAATTTCATGTGGCGTTTTTTAGTATTTACTCAGCAAAAATCCTTAGCAACAATTTGCTCTTTGCGAATGGTCATAAGTGGCCTTATTTTAGATGCATCTGTGATTCTGGATCTGGCTGGTTGAAGGAGTCAGAATGAAGTGGTTTGTGGGGTTTCTTTTTTTTCCCTACCAAGGGACATTCAGTTT
>NW_007158018.1:0-863 GCF_000164805.1 Carlito syrichta | reverse complement strand
TTCTTCATTGCTAGGTCACCTGGTTTTTCATGTTCCCATCAGTTGAATATAAAGTATAGTTAAGTGATTGTAAGGGGAAAATTAGATCAAATTTCAAATTCCTATCAATTGTCATTATATTTATTAATTTTATCTCCTGCATTTTCAGCCTGAGAAGGGTTAGAGACCATTGCCTTGTTAGACTCTGGTGTGGCCATGTGGTCTTCGAGCTATGACTGTTGCCATGCTTCCCGATTTTGTCCCCCCTCCCCCAACTTGGGGAGGCGAATCTTTCTCTCTCCCTTCTCTCTCTAATTTACTTTTAAATAAACTACATTCTTAAAGTTAAAAAAAGAGTTCTACAGAGGAGACTATAGAAGCAGACAGGAAAAAACATACACTTGATGAGAAAGAAGAACTAATTAGTGCTTTGGAAGCCCCACTTACCCAGGTGCAGTCAGATCAGGCTGTATAGGTAGGGGTGTAAATTGCTTCATATTTCTTAGGTTAGCGAATCGCTGAAGCCCAGTATCTTAATCCATGACAAATAGATATTTTTAGATGCCCAGTGGACATTTCTCTACATATCTGTAAGTCTCCTTCCTTCCTGGTTTTCTGTCTCACTATATTGGTAGAATATGCATTGATGTTTGTCTTTTTTTTATATTTGTAGATACACCGTATGCCCTTTCAGTATATGATTTCACATATTGTAATGTTTTTGTTGCTTTATTGCACTTAGGCCTTCGCTTTGTCCCTTTTGTGTTCTTTCTGATTTTATCCTATGTTTTGAAATAATTTTTTCTTTTAGGTCATATTTCTTCTTGTGTTCTCACCTCATTTCTGATTTTTCTGATTCTGATGTATGTTTTCCTCTTGTCTTG
>NW_007158017.1:0-782 GCF_000164805.1 Carlito syrichta | reverse complement strand
GAATCCAGTGATATATATCATATTTATTAAATCTTTATCACAAGATCTATATGTTTTAAACAGAATGATTAATATTAGAGTATATATGTTTAAAACATAATCATAACTAGTACCTATAATTTTTAGCATCCAATTATATGATTTAATATATGATCTCTTATAAAAATTTAAATATATAATTTTAAATGATAAACTGATAAAGCAGATAAAGCACAGATTACACTTAAGAGAAGAAGACAGAGAGGCGCTAGTCTCGGTGTCTCGCATGTTCTAAACTTTGATCTTTTATAGCCCTCTATAAAATGCTAAATAGTGAGAAGCAGAAAACGTTAACCACAGTGTTCGATAAACTCAATGTGTATTTTATCATCAAAGTTTGTCGGACACTGAAGTTGACGCCTCAAAGCAGAAATCCAAAGTGCAAAAGTATATCTAATAATAAGTGAGAGTACATAGGATTCACTCTCCAACAGGCCTGTGACTGGGTTTTATCACTACCATACACAGGCATATTAGATGGCAAATTACAAGCAGAAGGAAGTGAAGTAGCAAGCACAGGTTCACATAGTGTTATGTATGGACAACTGAACTATGTATATATATTTTTAAACTTCCTTATAAAATTTCTGGTCTAAGTGAATAAATCAAATAGTGGTTGTCACACCTTTGGACAAGAAAAGGCACAGTTGCCATGATGATGGCTAGGGGCGGAAGCAGGCTAAGAGTTTTGGCACATAATGAAACTGGGAACGTTCTGCCTGACTAGAGGCAGGAAAACAAAA
>NW_007158016.1:0-721 GCF_000164805.1 Carlito syrichta | reverse complement strand
TGTAGAAGTGTTCCCTTTTCACCACACCCTCTCCAGCAGCTGTTATTTTTTGAGTTGTTGTTGATTGCCATTCTGACTGGGGTTAGGTGGTATCTCAGTGTGGTTTTGATTTGCATCTCCCTGATGATTAGTGAGGTTGAACATTTCTTCATGTGTTTGTTGGCTGCTCGGATGTCTTCCTTTGTGAAATGTCTGTTCATATCTTTTGTCCATTTTATAATGGGGTTGTTTGGTTTTTTCTTTTCAGCACGTTTGAGTTCCTTGTAGATCCAGGATGTTAAGCCTTTGTCGGACCTGGAGTTGGCAAATACTTTTTCCCAGTCTGTAGGCTGTCTCCCTGCTCTCTTGATGGTTTCTTTGGCTTTGCAGAAGCTTGTCAGCTTAATAAGGTCCCACTTATCTATTTTCTCTCTTATGAGCTGTGGGTTTTGGGTTTTGTTCAGGAATTGGATGCCAGTTCCGATTTCCATGAGAGTTTTTCCTTCATTTTCTAAGGTTCTTATGGTTTGAGGTTTTACATTTAGGTCTCTGATCCATTTGGAATTAACCTTTGTGCATGGGGATAGATAGGGGTCCTGTTTCAATCTTCTGCATGTGGTCAGCCAGTTTTCCCAGCACCATTTACTGAATAGGTTCTCCTCTCCCCAGTGGTAGGTGGTGGAGGCTTTGTCAAAGATGAGTTGGTTGAGAAATTGAGGTTTTGCTTCTGGGATCTCAATTG
>NW_007158015.1:0-4660 GCF_000164805.1 Carlito syrichta | reverse complement strand
AAGACAGTGATGAGCTGTGGGACAGATATTACTCACTGAGGGATCCTCAGCAAAGGAAAAATCTCTGCACAAAAACAACTCACTACAGAAAAAAATTGGCTTTGCACATTGCCTAGGGTCCAGGGCATGGTGCCATACTTTAGTAGAACCCATTAAGTGATATTTCCCCTCCCTCCTTTTCACTCTTCTCTTCCCACTCTCTGTGTCCAGACAGGCCATGCCAAGTGTTTCAGAAACAAATAAGGATGGAGACTCATAGAGAAGAAAATTTATCCAAATCTTCCCAAGAGAAATTTCTTCATTCCTCCTTCTGAGAAGAAATATTTATCAATGGATCACACATATAACATGGTATAGTAATTTATAATTTACAGTCATTTTTCCATATGCTTTCTCTAGCTTTCTTAGCAAAATCATTGCCTCTCAATGCAACATATATGTACACATGATATTTTGCAGTGATTTATGGCTTACAAAACACTCTCCTATATGCTGTCTAGCATTTGTACCAGCCAAATCACATAGTAGGCTCACTTCAAAAATGTTAATCATTAGACCTTGTAATCTTTCTTGTAGATGTCATTGCTGAAAAAGTTATTTCCTTTCCATATGTGCATGGAGAGTTTTAGGACTCCAATGCAGCTTTGTGAAGTGAATCCCATTAGGCTTCATTCTACAAGATTCCCATCATCATAGGAGCCTATCTAGATTCTCACAGATATCCCCTGGCCCCAATCCCAGCCTCAAAGAATGCATGAATTTGAACCACTGGGAGAGAGCAGAAACCTGTGGTTAGTGATCTGGGCATTGGAATTGAAAAAACTGAGTCCAAATTTTGGGTCCTGCTCTTTGTGATCTTGAGTGGGTTTTGGTTCTTTGCCTCCAATCCCTTGGTTTTATACAGCAGACATGAATTAATTGTAAGACAACAATGATATTTTATGATATAGGATATGATATAGTAGCTCAATATGCAATATTTCAATATATTCCTTATATACTAATGTGTTCTTTAAAAGATCTATGTCCTGTGGGTATTAACTGAGATCACTCTAATAGAGTGCTTAACACACAGGGACGTAACTCTTCTCATTGTCATTGTTATTTGCTGCTGTTGCCGGCAATATTTTGGGTGCCACTGATATCCATTTCCAGAGTATTTGTTGATCATCTTGAAGAGTAGCATTGTAGCACATCAAAGGGAAAACTCCCACATGTAGACATTGACTCATTTATCAATCATTCAACATAAAAACTAATTTTGCTACTTGATTTTGAATGTGACCCATATTTTCATATTTCTTTAATCTATAATCCCAGTTAACATATAACTTACTAGTAAAGCCCTCTTTAAAAAATGCTTTGCTACAAATTAACTTTTTACTACGACAACCAAAATAGAGTTTCAGTTAGTTATGGGTTATATTATCCAAAATACCTTTGTCTAAACATGAATGTATGAATGAATGAAGGGAGAAAGAAATCATTATTCCTTCTAGCTTGTCGTTAATCTGCTTATGCGCTTTAATGTATTCATCCTAGCTGGAATGATGACTTACAAATTCATGTCCAAAAACTGGAGGTCAGAAAAGAAATTTCAGAAATCCTGGTTAATTTAATGAGGTTAAACCAGAGTACAAATGGTCTGACAAGGAATATGATTAGGAATACCTTCAATGCAAACATCAAGGAACACATAGAAAATGGGGACATTTACCTGTCTACAGTGCTTTTAGGCAGGAAACAACTACCAGTCACATCAAAACAAAAAGAATGAAAGCCAGACAAAGGCAAAACCAGCATCAATTGCTGAGGATGGCAAAGTAACAGCTACACATTCACAGTGTAGCTCACACAATGAAGCAGGGACAACTCATTCTGTGGCAAAGATGCTGACCACACTGGTTCTAGAAAGACTAGCAAAGCTTTAACCAGCTTCCATTAGGCATAACACTCACCAGAAACAGCAGGGGAATTGTGATTCTAAAGTTAAGTGAGACATGCTATCTTTTTATTGTGCCAGAAATTCTGATTTCTCTCTTTGTTCCCACTCTGCACAGCTGATGTGAACAATAGGGTCTGACCGAAGGACACATGAACAATTGTAGTTAAATTACTTTTAAAGTCTGTTTCAGAATGTAGACTTAACCGTGGACATCTGCATGCACGTAGGTTGCCTTTCTCTTTTGAAATTGCCTAGAAGTTCTACCAGCTCCCTGTGCTGCCAGCTGCAGAATGCACTACCCTCAAATCTCCGTTCACTTGCCAGTAGCTTTGTGAATAGATGTCTCACTATGTCCTCAATTGTACCCTTTAAGTAAGTCATACCAAGATTCTGACACAGCTTCATTTCCTTTTTATTTTGAAAATATAGAATAAAGAAAGAAGAATTTTAAGGCACTTAAAGAGTCTGTCTTGTTGGGAAGCTCAAAATATGAATTTACTCAATAACATGACTACAGACACTATCATGTGGGTATTATTGCATTATTGCCTAGCTATTTCACTTCAACTACCACATATAAAAGCACATATTTGATAATAATAATTTGTGTTCTTTTCACAGTAAGATAAGTTCCAGAAATTTGAAGCATGTTGATTTAAATCAGGTAGTTTATATATATATATATATATTTTTTTTTTTTTTTTAATTTCTGAAAATACTCTTTGTTTTTTATTGTGAAGTTGTAGGGTACAGTTAAGGGTTAGGCATACAATTGAGTTTCATTCAGGCACCCTGTTGATATGGGGTGTTTCCCCTTTCCCAGACAGATATTTGCTACTGTTAATCCCATCTCCCTCCCTCCACCATAGTTTCCCAGTACGGTCAGTCATTTTCGTATAGCATTGCATTGGATGTTTAAGGTCCATTATATGAGTGAGAACATGTGATACTCGGATCTTTGTTTCTGTGAGAGGTCACTCAGTATTATAGACTCTAGTTCCATCCAGGTTGCTGCGAAATTCATGATTTTGTTCTTTTTTATGGCAGCGTAGTATTCCATCGTGTATATGTACCGCATTTGTTTAATACAGTCTTCTTTTGATGGGCAGCATGGCTGTTTCCAGGTTCTTGCTATTGTGAACAATGCTGCGATAAACATGCGTGTGCAGGTATCTTTTTTATAGAGTGATTTGTGTTCTTCAGGATATATTCCCAGTAGGGGGATTGCGGGGTCATATGGGAGGTTGGTATTTAGAGTTTTTAAGAATCGCCACACTGCTTTCCACAGAGGTTGCACTAGTTTACACTCCCACCAACAGTGTAGAAGTGTTCCCTTTTCACCACAACCTCTCCAGCAGCTGTTATTTTTTGAGTTGTTGATGATTGCCATTCTGACTGGGGTTAGGTGGTATCTCAGTGTGGTTTTAATTTGCATCTCCCTAATGATTAGTGAGGTTGAACATTTCTTCATGTGTTTGTTGGCTGCCACGGATGTCTTACTTTGTGAAGTGTCTGTTCATATCTTTTGCCCATTTTATAATGGAGGTTGTTTGTTATTTTCTTTTCAGCACATTTGAGTTTCCTTGTAGATCCAGGATGTTAAGCCTTGTCGGACCTGGAGTTGGTAAATACTTTTTCCCAGTCTGTAGGCTGTCTCCCTGCTCTCTTGATGGTTTCTTTAGCTTTGCAGAAGCTTGTCAGTTTAATAAGGTCCCACTTATCTATTTTCTCTCTTATGAGCTGTGGGTTTTGGGTTTTGTTCAGGAATTGGATGCCAGTTCCGATTTCCATGAGGGTTTTTCCTTCATTTTCTAAGGTTCTTATGGTTTGAGGTTTTACATTTAGGTCTCTGATCCATTTGGAATTAACCTTTGTGCATGGGGGTAGATAGGGGTCCTGTTTCAATCTTCTGCATGTGATCAGCCAGTTTTCCCAGCACCATTTACTGAATAGGTTCTCCTCTCCCCAGTGGTAGGTGGTGGAGGCTTCGTCAAAGCTGAGTTGGTTGAGAAATTGAGGTTTTGCTTCTGGGATCTCAATTGTATTCCATTGATCTATATGCCTGTTCCTATAGCAATACCAAGCTGTTTTGATGATTGTAGCCTTATAGTAAAGTTTGAAGTCTGGTAGTGTGATACCACCTGCTTTGTTGTTCTTTTTTTTTTTGCTGAGGATTGTTCTGGCTATTCTTGGATGTTGGTGTTTCCATATGAATTCCTGGATTGTTTTTTCTAGGTCTGAGAAGAATGTTGCTGGTAATTTGATGGGTATTGCATTGAATTTGTAGATTGCCTTAGGTAAGATGGACATCTTCACAATATTGATTCTTCCAATCCATGAGCATGGGATATTTTTCCATTTGTTTGTGTCAACTTTGATTTCTTTGAGCACTGTTTTGTAGTTTTCCTTGTAAAGGTCTTTCACGTCTCTGGTTAGGAAGATGCCAAGGTATTTCAATTTTTTTGTGGCTATTGTGAATGGAATTGTGTTTTTTATTTGGGTTTCTGTTTGTTTATTATTGGTGTAGAGAAATGCGATTGTCTTTTGTACATTTATTTTGTATCCTGAGACTTTGCCAAAGGTCTTTAGCAGTGTAAGGAGGTTTTTGACAGATTCTCTTGGGTTTTCAAGGTATACAATCATGTCGTCTGCAAAGAGAGATAACTTGATTTCCTCTTTTCCTATTTGGATACCCCTGATTGCCTTCTCTTCTCG
>NW_007158014.1:0-780 GCF_000164805.1 Carlito syrichta | reverse complement strand
GGTATTGCATTGAATTTGTAGATTGCCTTAGGTAAGATGGACATCTTCACAATATTGATTCTTCCGATCCATGAGCATGGGATATTTTTCCATTTGTTTGTGTCAACTTTGATTTCTTTGAGCACTGTTTTGTAGTTTTCCTTGTAAAGGTCTTTCACGTCTCTGGTTAGGAAGATGCCAAGGTATTTCAATTTTTTTGTGGCTATTGTGAATGGAATTGTGTTTTTTATTTGGGTTTCTGTTTGTTTATTATTGGTGTAGAGAAATGCGATTGTCTTTTGTACATTTATTTTGTATCCTGAGACTTTGCCAAAGGTCTTTAGCAGTGTAAGGAGGTTTTTGACAGATTCTCTTGGGTTTTCAAGGTATACAATCATGTCGTCTGCAAAGAGAGATAACTTGATTTCCTCTTTTCCTATTTGGATACCCCTGATTGCCTTCTCTTCTCTGATTGCTCGAGCCAGGACTTCTAATACTATGTTGAACAGGAGCGGTGAGAGTGGGCATCCTTGTCTTGTTCCAGTTTTCAAGGGAAATGGTTCTAATTTTTGTCCATTTAGGAGTATACTCGCTGTGGGTTTCTCGTAGATGGCTTTTACTATTTTGAGGTATGTTCCCCGTATGCCTAGATGCTCAAGGGTTTTTATCAAGAAGGGTGCTGGATTTTATCAAAAGCTTTTTCTGCATCTAATGATATAATCATGTGGTTTTTGTTTTGACATCTGTTGATGTATTTAATAACATTTATGGTTTTATGAATGTTGAACCAGCCTTGCATCG
>NW_007158013.1:0-723 GCF_000164805.1 Carlito syrichta | reverse complement strand
TTGATTTCTTTGAGCACTGTTTTGTAGTTTTCCTTGTAAAGGTCTTTCACGTCTCTGGGTAGGAAGATGCCAAGGTATTTCAATTTTTTTGTGGCTATTGTGAATGGAATTGTGTTTTTTATTTGGGTTTCTGTTTGTTTATTATTGGTGTAGAGAAATGCGATTGTCTTTTGTACATTTATTTTGTATCCTGAGACTTTGCCAAAGGTCTTTAGCAGTGTAAGGAGGTTTTTGACAGATTCTCTTGGGTTTTCAAGGTATACAATCATGTCGTCTGCAAAGAGAGATAACTTGATTTCCTCTTTTCCTATTTGGATACCCCTGATTGCCTTCTCTTCTCTGATTGCTCGAGCCAGGACTTCTAATACTATGTTGAACAGGAGCGGTGAGAGTGGGCATCCTTGTCTTGTTCCAGTTTTCAAGGGAAATGGTTCTAATTTTTGTCCATTTAGGAGTATACTCGCTGTGGGTTTCTCGTAGATGGCTTTTACTATTTTGAGGTATGTTCCCCGTATGCCTAGATGCTCAAGGGTTTTTATCAAGAAGGGTGCTGGATTTTATCAAAAGCTTTTTCTGCATCTAATGATATAATCATGTGGTTTTTGTTTTGACATCTGTTGATGTATTTAATAACATTTATGGTTTTATGAATGTTGAACCAGCCTTGCATCCCAGGAATGAAGCCTACTTGGTCATGATGGATGATTTTTGAGATGTATTGTA
>NW_007158012.1:0-678 GCF_000164805.1 Carlito syrichta | reverse complement strand
ATTCTTTTGTGGCTATTGTGAATGGAATTGTGTTTTTTATTTGGGTTTCTGTTTGTTTATTATTGGTGTAGAGAAATGCGATTGTCTTTTGTACATTTATTTTGTATCCTGAGACTTTGCCAAAGGTCTTTAGCAGTGTAAGGAGGTTTTTGACAGATTCTCTTGGGTTTTCAAGGTATACAATCATGTCGTCTGCAAAGAGAGATAACTTGATTTCCTCGTTTCCTATTTGGATACCCCTGATTGCCTTCTCTTCTCTGATTGCTCGAGCCAGGACTTCTAATACTATGTTGAACAGGAGCGGTGAGAGTGGGCATCCTTGTCTTGTTCCAGTTTTCAAGGGAAATGGTTCTAATTTTTGTCCATTTAGGAGTATACTCGCTGTGGGTTTCTCGTAGATGGCTTTTACTATTTTGAGGTATGTTCCCCATATGCCTAGATGCTCAAGGGTTTTTATCAAGAAGGGTGCTGGATTTTATCAAAAGATTTTTCTGCATCTAATGATATAATCATGTGGTTTTTGTTTTGACATCTGCTGATGTATTTAATAACATTTATGGTTTTACGAATGTTGAACCAGCCTTGCATTCCAGGAATGAAGCCTACTTGGTCATGATGGATGATTTTTGAGATGTATTGCTGAATCCAGTTTGCTAGGATCTTGTTGAGATTTTAGCA
>NW_007158011.1:0-5192 GCF_000164805.1 Carlito syrichta | reverse complement strand
CAGCAGGCTCAGGCAATCCACTCACCTCAGCCTCCCAAAGCATGGGATTACAGGCTGAGCCACCGAGCTGGGCTATAGCTCTCATTCTTTAATATATTAAAACAGATGTGGCAAGATGGCGACGGCATAGGTGAACTGGTGAGATTCTCTGAATGTAAGTTCCCAAAAAGGCTATTACTTCTCTACTCCCATCCCCCAGCCCACCACCAACCGTGCTGGGGTCAGGCCCGGGAACCTCAGTCCCATGCAAGGCCAGATATTGTGCCTCCCCCAACTGCTGCCGTTCTACTCATGTGTGCAAGTCTCTGATCCCAGCTCCCTCCAGATCCCTCCCCGGCTGCATTGTCTCCAGCCCGGGCACCCAGCACCAAGCCGCCGGTCACACAGGGAGGCTCTGGGCGCCTGCCCCTCAGAGACACCGGTCCCATTCCTGGCTGAAGTACTCTGTAGGGTCCCAGCGCCACTCTCGCCACTTACAGCCTGCCCTTTGGAACTTTGGAGCTCTGGAACTCTGGGTCCACCCTGGCTGAGGCACTCAGCATGAGACCCCAAGCCGGAGGACCCAGACAAGCAGAGAAAAACAGATCTGCTTAAACTGCCCCGCCATTCTCCAGGCAGAGACTTCCATTGCCCCTCCCACCTAGCAACAAACTTTACCTCATTTCCTAAGGCCAGGTATTGCAGCATGCGGGGAAGTTTTGGGTCCCTGCTCCCTCTGGCTCTCTCCCCGGCTGCATTGTCTCCAGCCCGGCACCCGGCACTGCCGGTCACACAGGGAGGCTCTGGGCACCCGTCCCTCAGAGACACCGGTTCCATTCCTGGCTGAAGTACCCTGTGGGGGGCCCAGAGCCACTCTCATCGCCCACTGCCTGCCCTTTGGAGCTTTGGAGCTCTGGAACTCCGGGCCCACCCAGGCTGAGGCACTCAGTGCGAGACCCCAAGCCGGGGAACCCAGACAAGTGGAGAAAAACAGATCTAGGTAAACTACCTTGCTATTCTCCAGGCAGAGACTTCCATTGCCCCGCCCACCTATCAACAAACTTTACCTCAGTTCCTAAGGCAACAGCGCGAAACAGGAGACAAAGCCCCACCCCTATGCCACAACGAAAAACAAAAGGGAGAGGCTGGAATCGGAGATCACAGAAGTGACTCTAGTCTGATCACTTATTTTGACTTATGATTTTATCATTGAAACTGTTGGTCTAGATTAAGTTTGGTGTTTACCTTCTGACTTATACTGTTTCTTGATTTTTTTGGCCTGTCTCTGTGTAGCTATCAGTATTCTTTAGGGAATCCTTTCTTACCTGTCTTTTTTCACTTCTCCCCAGCCCTGTGTCTCTCTCTCACCTGATAGTTGGTATGTATATCTGTTTTCCCTCTCGCACTTCTCTCTTTCGCTTATTTGACTTATGATTTTATCATTGTAACTGTTGGTTTAGATCACGTCTGTTGTTTACCTTCTGATCTACACTGTTTCTCGATTTTATTGACCTGTCTCTGTGTAGCTATCAGTACTCCTTAGGGAATCTTTCTTACATGTCTTTCTTCACTTCTTTCCGGCCCTGTGACTCTTTCTCACCTGTTAGCTGGTATGTATATCTGTTATCCCTCTCGCACTTCTCTCTTTCGCTTATTTTGACTTATGATTTTATCATTGTAACTGTTGGTTTAGATCACGTTTGTTGTTTACCTTCTGACTTACACTGTTTCTCGATTTTATTGCCCTGTCTCTGTGTAGCTATCAGTAATCTTAAGGGAACCTTTCTTACATGTCTTTCTTCACCTTTTCCCAGCCCTGTGTCTCATTCTCACCTGATAGTTGGTATGTATATCTGTTTTCCTTCTTGCACTTCTCTCTTTCTAACTCTCTATTGACACCCCCTTCCTCCATTATTTTCCCCTTCTATATGCCCCCTTTTTAAATCTAGGAATCAAGACTGCATACTGCTGAATAGACAGACTGTAAAGCAGAGGGAAAAGTGAACAAAGCCAGAAGACCCTCATAAGGAAGAACAGGTCATTGCAGAAGAGAAATAAAAGCAACCCCACCTTCCCTCAAAAACAGAATTGAAGAGAGGGAGGGAAAGGGGAGAGGGAGAAAAATCTACAGAAATGAAGAAAAACCAACAGAAGAGTATGGGTCTCTCCCAGACGCCTGGGAGAGCAGACACTGAGAAAATTGACTTTGGAATGCAAACAATGAAAAGTCCCCAGAATGAAGGGTCTCAAACTGCAAATGTAGATATCAAAACAATAATGGAGAGATTAAAAAGAATTGAGGAGACAAGACGAAAGTAGGAAGGAGCTGATATCTGAGATAACAGTAATAAAGAATACTGTGAATGAAATAAATAACAAATTGATAAGCATGGAAAGCAGAATTACCCAAGCAGAAGAAAGAATCTCAGAGCTTGAGGACCAAAATATAGAAATAACCCAAACTCTTAAAAACACAGAAAATAAGCTCAAAAAGACAGAACAAAACCTTCAAGAGATGAGTGACTACCTCAAGAGGCCTAACCTAAGAATAATCGGACTCCTGAGGCAGAAAAAGAAACAGAGACCACATTGGAACAAACTTTCCATGAGATCATTCAAGAAAACTTTCCTTATCTAATCAGTGATACAAAAATTCAAACACAAGAGCTTCAGAGAACCCCTGCAAGACAACAAATGAGAAGACCAACTCCTAGACACATAATAATTCGCCTAAATAAAGTAGGCACAAAAGAAAAAATCCTAAAGACATGAAGAGAAAAAGACCAGATCACCTACCATGGAAGACCAATCAGAATAGCAGCAGATTTATCTGCAGAAACCCTGCATGCTAGGAGAGCTTGGAGCCCTATATTCAAAGTCCTAAAAGATAAACAGTTTCAACCAAGAATAACCTACCCAGCCAAGCTAACCTTCATCAGTGAGGGAGAGTTAAAATCTTTCCCAGATATCCAATCCCTAAGAACTTATGCAGCCACAAAACCATCTCTACATGAAACACTTAAGAAAGTACTAAACACAGAAGAAAAGGAAAAAAGAACAGTGTTCTTCACAAGAGTACAGGGAAAAGAATAAAATATACATGAACCAACCCCAAAACCAAAAGAAAGACCAAAGAAAAAAGAAAAAACCAAGTGGAAGAGCAACAACTCAATAAGAACTCCATGATAGGGACGAACTCTCACATTTCAATAATTAGTCTGAATGTGAATGGACTAAACGCACCACTGAAAAGACATAGAATGACAAAATGGATAAAATATCACCAGGCAACAATATACTGCCTTCAAGAGACCCATCTCACTAGAAAGGACATACACAGACTCAAAGTAAGAGAATGGGAAACAAATTTTCAGGCGAACAGAACACAAAAGAAAGGAGGAGTCGCGATCCTAATTTCAGACAAAATACCATTTAAGTTATCAAAAATTTAAAAAGATACAGAGGGCCACTACATAATGATAAAAGGTTCACTCCATCAACAAGAAATATCTATCCTAAACATATATGCACCCAACATAGGTGCGCCAACATTCATAAAGCAACTTCTAGGAAAAATAAGAAAGACATTGACTCTAACACCATAATAACTGGGGACTTTAATACACCACTCACAGCCTTAGACAGATCATCAGGACAAAAAATCAGCAAGGAGATCTGGAACCTTAATGAGACTGTGGACCAAATGGACTTAATTGATACCTATAGAACACTCCATCCAAAGACCACAGAATACACATTCTACTCATCACCACATAGAACATATTCTAAGATCGACCACATAATTGGACACAAATCAAGTATAAGCAAATTTAAAAGGACTGAAATTCTACCATGCACCTTCTCGGACCACAGTGGAATAAAAATAAACATTGACACCAACAAAGTCCCCCCAAAACCCACAAAGACATGGACACTAAACAGCATGATGCTAAATAAATCCTGGGTCAATGATGACATCAAAACAGAGATCAAAAGATACCTGGAAACAAATGAAAGTGAAGAAATATCTTACCAAAATCTCTGGGATGCCTTAAAAACTATAATAAGAGGGGAATTTATATCCCTACAAACACACATGAGGAAAATGGAAGGAAAAGAAATTGACAACCCAACAAGCCACCTAAAGAAGCTGGAAAAGCAAGACCACAAAAACCCTAATTTCAGCAGAAGAATCCAGAACACCAAAATAAAAACCCAAATCCAGGACATAGAAGACAAAAAGATAATAGAAAAAAATCAATGAAACAAAAAGTTGGTTCTTTGAAAGAATAAACAAGATCGATGGCCCCCTAGCTAGACTGACCAAGAAAAAATGAGAAAAAAACCAAAGAAGCACAATCAGAAACACAAAAGATGAAGTCACATCTGACCCTGAAGAAATACAAAAGATCATTAGAGACTACTACATACACTTGTATGGAAACACACTTGAAAACCTTAAGGAAATGGAGGACTTTCTGACATCACACAACCTACATAAGTTGGAACAAGAAGAAATTGAGACCCTAAATAAACCAGTAACAATCAAGGAAATCGACTACGTAATAAGAAAACTTCCTACAAAAAAAAACCCTGGACCAGATGGCTTTCCAGCAGAATTCTACAAGACATTTAAGGAGGAGCTGATACCAATCCTACTGAAGGTATTCCAGGTGATTGAAAAAGATGGAACGCTCACCAAATCATTTTACGAAGCCAACATCATTGATACCCAAGCCAGGTAAATCCCCAGCAAAGAAAGAGAACTACAGGCCAATATCTTTGATGAACATAGATGCTAAAATTCTCAACAAGATCCTAGCAAACTGGATTCATCAATACATCTCAAAAATCATCCATCATGACCAAGTAGGCTTCATTCCTGGGATGCAAGGCTGGTTCAACATTCATAAAACCATAAATGTTATTAAATACATCAACAGATGTCAAAACAAAAACCACATGATTATATCATTAGATGCAGAAAAAGCTTTTGATAAAATCCAGCACCCTTCTTGATAAAAACCCTTGAGCATCTAGGCATACGGGGAACATACCTCAAAATAGTAAAAGCCATCTACGAGAAACCCACAGCGAGTATACTCCTAAAATGGACAAAAATTAGAACCATTTCCCTTGAAAACTGGAACAAGACAAGGATGCCCACTCTCACCGCTCCTGTTCAACATAGTATTAGAAGTCCTGGCTCGAGC
>NW_007158010.1:0-985 GCF_000164805.1 Carlito syrichta | reverse complement strand
GGGGACTTTGTTGGTGTCAATGTTTATTTTTATTCCACTGTGGTCCGAGAAGGTGCATGGTAGAATTTCAGTCCTTTTAAATATGCTTATACTTGATTTGTGTCCAATTATGTGGTCGATCTTAGAATATGTTCCATGTGGTGATGAGTGGAATGTGTATTCTGTGGTCTTTGGATGGAGTGTTCTATAGGTATCAATTAAGTCCATTTGGTCCAGAGTCTCATTAAGGTTCCAGATCTCCTTGCTGATTTTTTGTCCTGATGATCTGTCTATGGCTGTGAGTGGTGTATTAAAGTACCCAGTTATTATGGTGTTAGAGTCAATGTCTTTCTTTAGTTTTCCTAGAAGTTGCTTTATGAATGTTGGCGCACCTATGTTGGGTGCATATATGTTTAGGATAGATATTTCTTGTTGATGGAGTGAACCTTTTATCATTATGTCGTGGCCCTCTGTATCTTTTTTAATTTTTGATAGCTTAAATGGTATTTTGTCTGAAATTAGGATCATGATTCCTCCTTTCTTTTGTGTTCCGTTCGCCTGAAAATTTGTTTCCCATCCTCTTACTTTGAGTCTGTGTATGTCCTTTCTAGTGAGATGGGTCTCTTGAAGGCAGTATATTGTTGCCTGGTGATATTTTATCCATTTTGTCATTCTATGTCTTTTCAGTGCATTTAGTCCATTCACATTCAGACTAATTATTGAAATGTGAGAGTTCGTCCCTATCATGGAGTTCTTATTGAGTTGTTGTTCTTCCACTTGGTTTTTTCTTTTTTCTTTTTTTGTCTTTCTTTTGGTTTTGGGGTTGGTTCATGTATATTTTATTCTTCTCCCTGTACTCTTGTGAAGAACGTTGTTCTTTATTCCTTTTCTTCTGTGTTTAGTACTTTCTTAAGTGTTTCATGTAGAGATGGTTTGGTGGCTGCATAAGTTCTTACGGATTGGATATCTAGGAAAGATTTTAATTCTCCCTCACTGATGAAGCTTA
>NW_007158009.1:0-747 GCF_000164805.1 Carlito syrichta | reverse complement strand
CTCAGGGAGTCCGATTATTCTTAGGTTAGGCCTCTTGAGGTAGTCATTCATCTCTTGAAGGTTTTGTTCTGTCTTTTTTAGCTTATTTTCTGTGTTTTTAAGAGTTTGGGTTATTTCTATATTTTGGTCCTCAAGCTCTGAGATTCTTTCTTCTGCTTGGGTAATTCTGCTTTCCATGCTTATCAATTTGTTATTTATTTCATTAACAGTATTCTTTATTACTGTTATCTCAGATATCAGCTCCTTCCTAGTTTCTTCTTGTGTCTCCTCAATTCTTTGTAATCTCTCCATTATTGTTTTGATATCTACATTTGCATTTTGAGACCCTTCATTCTGGGGACTTTTCATTGTTTGTATTCCAAAGTCAATTTTCTCAGTGTCTGCTCTCCCAGGCGTCTGGGAGAGACCCATGCTCTTCTTTTGGTTTTTCTTCATTTCTGTAGATTTTTCTCCCTTTACCCCTTTCCCTCCCCCTCTTCAATCCTGTTTTTGAGGGAAGGTGGGGTTGCATTTATTTCTCTTATGCAATGACCTGTTCTTCCTTATGAGGGTCTTCTGGTTTTGTTCACTTTTCCCTCTGCTTTACAGTCTGTCTATTCAGCAGTTTGCAGTCTTGGTCCCTAGATTTAAAAAAGGGGCATATAGAAGAGGAAAATAATGGAGGAATGGGGGGTCAATAGGGAGTTAGAAAGAGAGAAGCGCGAGAGGGAAAACAGATATACATACCATCTATCAGGGAGAACGAGA
>NW_007158008.1:0-823 GCF_000164805.1 Carlito syrichta | reverse complement strand
CTTATTTTCTGTGTTTTTAAGAGTTTGGGTTATTTCTATATTTTGGTCCTCAAGCTCTGAGATTCTTTCTTCTGCTTGGGTAATTCTGCTTTCCATGCTTATCAATTTGTTATTTATTTCATTCACAGTATTCTTTATTACTGTTATCTCAGATATCAGCTCCTTCCTAGTTTCTTCTTGTGTCTCCTCAATTCTTTTTAGTCTCTCCATTATTGTTTTGATATCTACATTTGCATTTTGAGACCCTTCATTCTGGGGACTTTTCATTGTTTGTATTCCAAAGTCAATTTTCTCAGTGTCTGCTCTCCCAGGCGTCTGGGAGAGACCCATACTCTTCTTTTGGTTTTTCTTCATTTCTGTAGATTTTTCTCCCTTTACCCCTTTCCCTCCCCCTCTTCAATTCTGTTTTTGAGGGAAGGTGGGGTTGCTTTTATTTCTCTTCTGCAATGACCTGTTCTTCCTTATCAGGGTCTTCTGGTTTTGTTCACTTTTCCCTCTGCTTTACAGTCTGTCTATTCAGCAGTTTGCAGTCTTGGTCCCTAGATTTAAAAAAGGGGGCATATAGAAGAGGAAAATAATGGAGGAAGGGGGCGTCAATAGGGAGTTAGAAAGAGAGAAGCGCGAGAGGGAAAACAGATATACATACCATCTATCAGGTGAGAACGAGACACAGGGCTGGGAAGAGGTGAAGAAAGACACGTAAGAAAGAGTACTGATAGCTACATAGTACTAAAGAGTACTGAAGCAACACAGAGACAGGGCAATAAAATCGAGAAACAGTGTAAGTCAGAAGGTAAACACCAAACGTGATCTAAACCAACGA
>NW_007158007.1:0-793 GCF_000164805.1 Carlito syrichta | reverse complement strand
TCTGCTGGGTAATCTGCTTTCCATGCTTATCAATTTGTTATTATTCATTCACAGTATTCTTTATTACTGTTATCTCAGATATCAGCTCCTTCCTAGTTTCTTCTTGTGTCTCCTCAATTCTTTTTAGTCTCTCCATTATTGTTTTGATATCTACATTTGCATTTTGAGACCCTTCATTCTGGGGACTTTTCATTGTTTGTATTCCAAAGTCAATTTTCTCAGTGTCTGCTCTCCCAGGCGTCTGGGAGAGACCCATACTCTTCTTTTGGTTTTTCTTCATTTCTGTAGATTTTTCTCCCTTTACCCCTTTCCCTCCCCCTCTTCAATTCTGTTTTTGAGGGAAGGTGGGGTTGCTTTTATTTCTCTTCTGCAATGACCTGTTCTTCCTTATGAGGGTCTTCTGGTTTTGTTCACTTTTCCCTCTGCTTTACAGTCTGTCTATTCAGCAGTTTGCAGTCTTGGTCCCTAGATTTAAAAAAGGGGGCATATAGAAGAGGAAAATAATGGAGGAAGGGGGGGTCAATAGGGAGTTAGAAAGAGAGAAGCGCGAGAGGGAAAACAGATATACATACCATCTATCAGGTGAGAACGAGACACAGGGCTGGGAAGAGGTGAAGAAAGACACGTAAGAAAGAGTACTGATAGCTACATAGTACTAAAGAGTACTGAAGCAACACAGAGACAGGGCAATAAAATCGAGAAACAGTGTAAGTCAGAAGGTAAACAACAAACGTGATCTAAACCAACAGTTACAATGAAAAAATCATAAGTCAAAATGAGCGAAAGAGAGAAG
>NW_007158006.1:0-908 GCF_000164805.1 Carlito syrichta | reverse complement strand
GCATATAGAAGAGGAAATAATGGAGGAAGGGGGGGTCAATAGGGAGTTAGAAAGAGAGAAGCGCGAGAGGGAAAACAGATATACATACCATCTGTCAGGTGAGAACGAGACACAGGGCTGGGAAGAGGTGAAGAAAGACACGTAAGAAAGAGTACTGATAGCTACATAGTACTAAAGAGTACTGAAGCAACACAGAGACAGGGCAATAAAATCGAGAAACAGTGTAAGTCAGAAGGTAAACAACAAACGTGATCTAAACCAACAGTTACAATGATAAAATCATAAGTCAAAATGAGCGAAAGAGAGAAGTGCGAGAGGGATAACAGATATACATACCAGCTATCAGGTGAAAAACAGTCACAGGATCGGGAAGAAGTGAAGAAAGACACGTAAGAAAGATTGCCTAAGGAGTACTGATAGCTACACAGACACAGGTCAATAAAATCGAGAGACAGTGTAGGTCAGAAGGTCAACAACAGACGTGATCTAAACTAACAGTTACAATGATAAAATCATAAGTCAAAATAAGCGAAAGGGAGAAGTGCAAGAGGGAAAACAGATATACATACCAACTATCAGGTGAGAGAGAGACACAGGGCTGGGAAGAAGTGAAAAAAGACAGGTAAGAAAGATTCCCTAAAGAATACTGATAGCTAAACAGAGACAGGCCAAAAAAATCAAGAAACAGTATAAGTCAGAAGGTAAACACCAAACGTAATCTAGACCAACAGTTTCAATGATAAAATCATAGGTCAAAATAAGCGATCAGACTAGAGTCACTTCTGTGATCTCCGATTCCAGCCTCTCCCTTTTGTTTTTCGTTGCAGCATAGGGGTGGGGCTTTGTCTCCTGTTTCACACTGTTGCCTTAGGAGCTGAGTTAAGTTTGTTGCTAGGTGGGCCGGGGCA
>NW_007158005.1:0-795 GCF_000164805.1 Carlito syrichta | reverse complement strand
TAAAGAATACTGAAGCAACACAGAGACAGGGCAATAAAATTGAGAAACAGTGTAAGTCAGAAGGTAAACAACAAACGTGATCTAAACCAACAGTTACAATGATAAAATCATAATTCAAAATGAGCGAAAGAGAGAAGTGCGAGAGGGATAACAGATATACATACCAGCTATCAGGTGAAAAACAGTCACAGGATAGGGAAGAAGTGAAGAAAGACAAGTAAGAAAGATTCCCTAAGGAGTACTGATAGCTACACAGACACAGGTCAATAAAATCGAGAGACAGTGTAGGTCAGAAGGTCAACAACAGACGTGATCTAAGCTAACAGTTACAATGATAAAATCATAAGTCAAAATAAGCGAAAGGGAGAAGTGCAAGAGGGAAAACAGATATACATACCAACTATCAGGTGAGAGAGAGACACAGGGCTGGGAAGAAGTGAAAAAAGACAGGTAAGAAAGATTCCCTAAAGAATACTGATAGCTAAACAGAGACAGGCCAAAAAAATCAAGAAACAGTATAAGTCAGAAGGTAAACACCAAACGTAATCTAGACCAACAGTTTCAATGATAAAATCATAGGTCAAAATAAGCGATCAGACTAGAGTCCCTTCTGTGATCTCCGATTCCAGCCTCTCCCTTTTGTTTTTCGTTGCAGCATAGGGGTGGGGCTTTGTCTCCTGTTTCACACTGTTGCCTTAGGAGCTGAGTTAAGTTTGTTGCTAGGTGGGCGGGGCAATGGGAGTCTCTGCCTGGAGAATGGCAAGGCAGTTTAAGCAGATCTGTTGTTTCTCCGCT
>NW_007158004.1:0-649 GCF_000164805.1 Carlito syrichta | reverse complement strand
TAATGAGAGAGATATAGAGACCACAAAGAGCCAGCTCCGATGCCATCACACGAGGGTCTTTATTCAGGCTCGAGTCTGGGCTCACGCCCGAAGCAGCAGCTTCAGGGACCAGAGCCCCGATTCACAATGGCAAGCAGTTTTTTATGCACAATTACAGAGGGAGGGGAAAGAGCTCCAAACTTGATTTTACATGATTGGGTAATTTCTCCTAATGGGTACGGGAATACCTGGTATTGGTGGGTGCTGCCCGTGATTGACAGAAACCCACGTAATGGGTCGAGTGAAATGTTAGCTAAGTTAGGTCCATACAGTCTCGGCTTATGAAGTAACCTGGGCCGGCAGACAAAGGGTTACATTAGCCCTTTTAGTTTACCAATCCAGCCCAAGGCTTACTTAGGAAAGCTTGTTTGCTTAACTTTTGCATAGTCATTATGGGACAACAAAAGCCAAACTTAACAAAGTTTTAAATATGAATGCTGCAAACACATACAGTGAATGTGGGGTAGAAAATCATATACTAATTCTGGGAATTTATAATAGCAAGCTTATAATAGCAAGGCAGTTACTTTTATAAAGGTCTTTGTTCCCTGCAGGTTTACATAGCCACTGCTGTAAATTATCACTGAGATATAAACCGGTGATAAAGCCC
>NW_007158003.1:0-811 GCF_000164805.1 Carlito syrichta | reverse complement strand
AAAGAGCCAGCTCCGATGCAATCACACGAGGGTCTTTATTCAGGCTCGAGTCTGGGCTCATGCCCGAAGCAGCAGCTTCAGGGACCAGAGCCCCGATTCACAATGGCAAGCAGTTTTTATGCACAATTACAGAGGGAGGGGAAAGAACTACAAACTTGATTTTACATGATTGGGTAATTTCTCCTAATGGGTACGGGAATACCTGGTATTGGTGGGTGCTGCCCGTGATTGACAGAAACCCACGTAATGGGTCGAGTGAAATGTTAGATAAGTTAGGTCCATACAATCTCGGTTTATGAAGTAACCTGGGCCGGCAGACAAAGGGTTACATTAGCCCTTTTAGTTTACCGATCCAGCCCAAGGCTTACTTAGGAAAGCTTGTTTGCTTAACTTTTGCATAGTCATTATGGGACAACAAAAGCCAAACTTAACAAAGTTTTAAATATGAATGCTGCAAACACATACAGTGAATGTGGGGTAGAAAATCATATACTAATTCTGGGAATTTATAATAGCAAGCTTATAATAGCAAGGTAGTTACTTTTATAAAGGTCTTTGTTCCCTGCAGGTTTACATAGCCACTGCTGTAAATTATCACTGAGATATAAACCGGTGATAAAGCCCACCTAGAGAGGAGGTGGCTCCTCTAAGTCTGGTGCCACCTTGTAGGAATGTTTGAAAGAGGCTTATCGCTTTATCCTTTACATCCCGTTGTAAAAGCATAAGTTAGCCTACTGGTTTGGGTTTGACAATGCTTAACCCGAGGATTCTAAATACAAACACTGCTTAAAACCCGACATATGCCTAATCT
>NW_007158002.1:0-774 GCF_000164805.1 Carlito syrichta | reverse complement strand
AAAGTAAAGCAAGGTGACTGTCAGAAATAGGGGTTAGTCTTCGCATCTTAATTAAATCATGGAATTTGGCAGGTTGCCATGTTATGTCTCCCGTGGAGACACAAGACCAGCTGGGGCAATAGTATTCAGTGGCATCTTTACAGGTTTTATCCTAATCATGGCCAGGGCATATATAGAAGTATTTGTATTTAGGAAACTGAGGAGTTGTAAGGGCCTGCCTTTTACACATGTAATGGATCTGGGTGGTGTGGGCACCTTTGGGGACTGCTTCAGGGTGGGAACGTTTCCAGACATCTCTCGGGAAAAAGTCTTTTAAATCCCCAGTTATAGTTGGAAACCAGGTTCTAGGAGGGGTTATGTTGGATGCCTGCCAAATGATGGTACCTGTGGTAAGATCTACGACCTGCCAAGTTAAGTTCTGGGGCTGGTGTGGGTTTACTAGGGGTTTGGGGTGTGGTTGGATTTCTGCGGCAGCATCAATTTCCTCTTGGTATTTTGTATCCCAAATAGATTGTGGGTTGGCTATGGCATTACATAAGAAACATGATATATATACTATTAGTCTTAGGGGGATAAGTGAGAGTGGCGCACTCTTAGCTTTAGAGGATTGTCCTTGTCCAGTACGCTTTTCCATTCTGAGACACAGTCCTTTAACACTGCGAAGGGGTCTGCTGGTCAGATGTGTGTGTAGTGGACCCATGGGACGATCCCGTCCACTTTGAGTGTGGTGGGTGTCGTTAGGATGACGATGTAGGGTCCTTACCAATGTAGCTG
>NW_007158001.1:0-786 GCF_000164805.1 Carlito syrichta | reverse complement strand
TCCAGCCTGAAAGGTATCTATAAACACCAGTAAATACTTATAATCATACTTCCCAGGTTTTACCTCAGTGAAGTCCACTTCCCAGTATGCTCCTGGCTGGTCTCCTCTAAGTCTGGTTCCTGGGTTAGATCTGTGTGTAGAGGCATTAGTCACTTGGCAAGCATGGCACTCATCCACGATTTGTGCAATTTTGTGGTGTGAGTCTTTGATGGTATTTTTGCATGGCGTGTTAGGTCTCTCATCTTTTTTACTCCCATATGCATACTTCTGTGCATTTTTGTGAGGAGCTGTTGCCCTAATTTTTCTAGTAGAATTACACTGCAATCTGCTGCTCTCCACCAACTGTGCAAACATTGCACCATTGGTTGCTGTTTGATCCAATCGAGATCTTTTTTTGTATACTCAGGGACACCTGGCAATGCTGGTGCCCCTGGGTCTGGCAGCGTGGTCACTAAGATATGGTCCATGGAAATGGCTGCCTCCTTTGCCTTAAGGTCTGCCAGATGGTTTACCTTGGCTACTGGCATGTCCGTGGTCTGATGTCCCAGACAATGATTAATGGTCAACACCTTAGGTAGCCAGAGGGCTTGTAGCAGTTTAAGGATTTCAGTTTTATTTTTTAACAGTCTTTCCTTCTGTTGTCAGAAGCCCCCTTTCTTTTATAAATGACCCCGTGTGTGTGTGCCGTGGCAAACACATATCTGCTGTCATTGTAAATTTTTCACCCGTTTACCAGCTCCCAGAGTCAGCGCCTTGGGTAACGCGATTAACTCAGCCCGCTGTGCA
>NW_007158000.1:0-867 GCF_000164805.1 Carlito syrichta | reverse complement strand
TGCACCATTGGTTGCTGTTTGATCCAATCGAGATCTTTTTTTGTATACTCAGGGACACCTGGCAATGCTGGTGCCCCTGGGTCTGGCAGCGTGGTCACTAAGATATGGTCCATGGAAATGGCTGCCTCCTTTGCCTTAAGGTCTGCCAGATGGTTTACCTTGGCTACTGGCATGTCCGTGGTCTGATGTCCCAGACAATGATTAATGGTCAACGCCTTAGGTAGCCAGAGGGCTTGTAGCAGTTTAAGGATTTCAGTTTTATTTTTAACAGTCTTTCCTTCTGCTGTCAGAAGCCCCCTTTCTTTATAAATGACCCCGTGTATGTGTGCCGTGGCAAACACATATCTGCTGTCATTGTAAATGTTCACCCGTTTACCAGCTCCCAGAGTCAGCGCCTTGGTTAGCGCGATTAACTCAGCCCGCTGTGCAGAGGTTCCAGCTGCCAATGGCTCCACCCAAACGGTTTCAGTCTCCATGGTTCCGGCTGCCCCTGCATACCTGGTCCCATCTCGGATGAATCTGCTGCCATCTGTGTACCAGGTGTCCTTCGTGTTAGGCAAGGGTTGATCCTGGAGGTCGGCTCTTACCCCAGGTACCTGGGCCAAGATTTCTTGACAGTTGTGGAGGGGTGCCTCCCAGTCTGAATTGGGGAGCAGCGTGGCTGGGTTTAAGGAAGTGGGAGTCTGTAACAGAATTCTAGCAGGGTTTAAAAGCAAGCCCTGGTAGTGTGTCAAATGGGTGTTACTTATCCAGTGATCTGGCAACTGCCTGAGCACCCCTTCTATGGCATGGGGGGTAGTAACATACGGTTCTTGTCCCATGGTTATTTTGTCAGTGTCTTTGACAATGGTGGCAAGTGCTGCAATG
>NW_007157999.1:0-739 GCF_000164805.1 Carlito syrichta | reverse complement strand
CTCCCAGAGTCAGCGCCTTGGTTAGCGCGATTAACTCAGCCCGCGGTGCAGAGGTTCCAGCTGCCAATGGCTCCACCCAAACGGTTTCAGTCTCCATGGTTCCGGCTGCCCCTGCATACCTGGTCCCATCTCGGATGAATCTGCTGCCATCTGTGTACCAGGTGTCCTTCGTGTTAGGCAAGGGTTGATCCTGGAGGTCGGCTCTTACCCCAGGTACCTGGGCCAAGATTTCTTGACAGTTGTGGAGGGGTGCCTCCCAGTCTGAATTGGGGAGCAGCGTGGCTGGGTTTAAGGAAGTGGGAGTCTGTAACAGAATTCTAGCAGGGTTTAAAAGCAAGCCCTGGTAGTGTGTCAAATGGGTGTTACTTATCCAGTGATCTGGCAACTGCCTGAGCACCCCTTCTATGGCATGGGGGGTAGTAACATACGGTTCTTGTCCCATGGTTATTTTGTCAGTGTCTTTGACAATGGTGGCAAGTGCTGCAATGATTCTTAAACATGGGGGCCATCCTGCTGCTACTGGATCTAACTTTTTTGAAAAGTAGGCTATGGGCTTTTTCCAGGGGCCCAGGTGCTGCATTTAGACCCCTTTTGCAATTCCTTTCAGCTCATCCACATATAGATGGAATGGTTTTGTCAAATCAGTTAACCCAAGGGCTGGGGCTGAGAGTAACGCCTGCTTGAGGTTGTTAAAGTCTTGGCCCATGGCCTCTGTCCAAAGTCTTGCTTGTTTTTAGTG
>NW_007157998.1:0-3164 GCF_000164805.1 Carlito syrichta | reverse complement strand
TCCTGACGAACTCAAATCACTCTATAAAAAAGATACCTGCACATGTATGTTTATCGCAGCATTGTTCACAATAGCAAGAACCTGGAAGCAACCATGCTGCCCCTCAAAAGAGGACTGGATTAAAAAAATGTGGTACATATACACGATGGAATACTACACTGTCATAAAAAAAAACAAAATTATGAATTTCGCAGCAACCTGGATGGAACTAGAGTCTATAATACTGAGTGACCTCTCACAGAAACAATGATTCGAGTATCACATGTTCTCACTCATATAATGGACCTTGAACATCCAATGTAATACTATAAGAAAATGACTGACAGCAGTGGGAAATTATGGGGAGGGGGGATGGAAATGGGATTAACAGTAGCAAATATCTGTCTGGGGACGGGGAAACACCTCTTATCAACAGGGTGCCTGAATGAAACGTATTTTTATACCTAACCCTTAACTGTACCCCACAACATCATAATAAAAAATATTGTTAAAAAAAAAGAAAATTGCTCAATGTCACTAATCATCAGGGAAATGTAAGTTAAAAGCGCAATGAGATACTGCCTTTCACCAGTCAGAAAGGACATTATTAAAAAAAAAAAATACATGTTCATGCAGTGTAAAGGGAATGCTTATACACTATTGGTGGAATTTAGGACAGCTTCTATGGAAACTGGTAAGGAGATTTTTCATAAAACTAAAAGGAGACCTACCATTGAGTCCAGAAATCCCACTACTTAGTATCAACCCAAGGGAACAGAGGTTTTTATACAAAAAAGACACCTGCACTCATATGATTATCACTGCACAGTTCACAATTGCAAATATGGGGAATCAACCTAACCTAAGTGTCCACCAAATGAATGATGAAAATTATATGTATGTATATATATACATACATATACATATATACATATAAGTATATTATATATAACATAAAATAGAATATCATTTAGCTGTAAAAACAAATGGAAGTAATGTCTTTTGCAGAAACTTGAATGGAACTAGAGAACATTAAACTAACATGGAACAGAAAACCAAATACCACATGTTCTCACTTATAAGTAGGAGTTAAACTGAACCTGCAAAGACACACAGAAAGGTATAAGGGGAAGGGGAGGATGAGGAATTGATAATCACCTATGAGGTACAATGTGCACATATGGGGGTGGAGGGTACACTTAAAGCCCAGACTTCTTCACCGCTCTACAGTGCTCTATGTAGCCAAAATCATTTGAAACCCCAAAGCTATTGGAATACAATTTTTAAAAAATGGTTAATTAACATAAGATAAATAGACTTAACCTAGCCAATTCTCAGGAAAAGCAGATTTAAATAAAGTGAGATCTTTTTATCCCTCCAAAAATAATTGTTGAAATGAAAACAAAGAATTAAGAATTAAAAATGTTACATTAACTTAGTTAATAAAGCAGTTGCAGGGTTTGAGAGGATTGATTATGATTTTGAAAGCGTTCTACTGTGAGTAAAATGTTATTAAATAGCATCACATGAAAAGAAGAATTAACTACCGTGACAAACTTCATTGTTGTCTTATTTTTAAAAACCTTTACAGCCACCTCATCCTTCAACCACCCCCCAGATCTGTCACCATTCAGCATCAAGCAGGTCTTCCACTAAAAAGATTACAATTTGCTGAAGGCTCAGATGATCATCAGTGTATTTTTAAAATAATGTATTTTGTAATTAAAGTATGTACTTTTAAAAATATAATGCAATTGTACACTTAATAGACTACAGTATAGTGTAAATTAAACTTTTATTTGCACTGAGAAATCAAAAAATTGTATGGCTTTCTTTATTATGATATTCCCTTCATTGTGATGGTCTGGAACACAATTCGCAATATAACTGAAGTATGTCTGTGTAAAGAAGTCTCGAATTGTAGATAGCAAAATGAAGGAGAAAAGAATAAATATATTTTAGTGAGATATTTATGTTTTATCATGTTCTTTTTTTTTTCCGAGTTAGAGTCTCACTCTGTCGCCCAGACTGGAGTGCAGTGGCTGCTCTCGGCCACTGCAACCTCGACCTGCTGGGCTCCAGCGATCCTTCCGCCTCAGCCTTCCACATAGCTGGAACTACAGGCGCACGCTACCACGCCTGGCTGATTTTTTGATTTATTGTAGAGATGAGGTCTCGCTGCCCAGGTTGGTCTCGAATCCGCGGGCTCAGGCAATCCACTCACCTCAGCCTCCCAAAGGCATGGGATTACAGGCTGAGCCACCGAGCCCAGCTCTATCATGTTCTTAATATTCTACTTTTAGTAATTTAATTCTAATTTTATAAATGGTAAGAGATAAACCATGTTAAGTGTGAGTCATCACAGTTGTAGTTAATTATTTTTCATTTTTTTAAATTATGGTTAAAAATATATCAAAATTTATCTTTAAACCATTTTAAGTACACAATTTACGGCATTGATTTACAATGTGGTGCAACTACTTCACTGTCAATTCAAGCTTTGTCATCACTGCATACAGAAACCTGCAATCATTAAGTAATAATTTCCATTCCTTTTCTCTCCATCCCCTGGTAAGCTCTAATTTTTGTCACTGTAAATTTGCCAATTAAAGATATTTTATAAAAATGGAATGATACAATAGTTGTCTTTTTGTGTTTGGCTTATTTTGATTGGCATAATATTTTCAAGGTTATTTCATGTTGTAGCATATGTCTGAACTACTCCTTCGTAAAGCTGAAAATGATATAATTATAAGTATATATTGTATTTTCATTATCCATTCACCTGTTGATAGACATTTGAGTTTTTTTCACCTTTTGATTGTCACAAATAATGCTGCAATAAACATCAGCATACAAGTACTTGTTTGGGTCCCTGTTTCCAGTCCTTTCTGATACACAGTCATGTGCCAAATAATTACAGTTTGGTCAATGACAGACCATATATACACTGGTGGATCCTTAAGATTATAATGAAACTACCCTACATGGGTATAACATTTTTAATCTTTTACTGTTCCTTTTCTATGTTTAGAAACATAAATACCATTGTTACCATTATCTAAAATATTCAGCACAGTAACATACTGTACAGGTTTTAGCCTAGGAGTGATAGAGTATACCCTACAGCCCAGGTGTGTTGTAGATTGTAACCTCTAGGGGTTTGTGTAAGTACACTGCATGAT
>NW_007157997.1:0-969 GCF_000164805.1 Carlito syrichta | reverse complement strand
ACACAATTTAATGGCATTGATTTACAATGTGGTGCAACTACCTTCACTGTCAATTTCCAAGCTTTGTCATCACTGCATACAGAAACCCTGCAATCATTAAGTAATAATTTCCATTCCCTTTTCTCTCCATCCCCTGGTAAGCTCTAATTTTTGTCACTGTAAATTTGCCAATTAAAGATATTTTATAAAAATGGAATGATACAATAGTTGTCTTTTTGTGTTTGGCTTATTTTGATTGGCATAATATTTTCAAGGTTATTTCATGTTGTAGCATATGTCTGAACTATTCCTTCGTAAAGCTGAAAATGATATAATTATAAGTATATATTGTATTTTCATTATCCATTCACCTGTTGATAGACATTTGAGTTTTTTTCACCTTTTGACTGTCACAAATAATGCTGCAATAAACATCAGCATACAAGTACTTGTTTGGGTCCCTGTTTCCAGTCCTTTCTGATACACAGTCATGTGCCAAATAATTACAGTTTGGTCAATGACAGACCATATATACACTGGTGGATCCTTAAGATTATAATGAAACTACCCTACATGGGTATAACATTTTTAATCTTTTACAACTGTTTTTTACTGTTCCTTTTCTATGTTTAGAAACATAAATACCATTGTTACCATTATCTAAAATATTCAGCACAGTAACATACTGTACAGGTTTTAGCCTAGGAGTGATAGAGTATACCCTACAGCCCCGGTGTGTTGTAGATTGTAACCTCTAGGGGTTTGTGTAAGTACACTGCATGATGTCCACACACCAATGACATCACCTAATAATGCATTTCTCTGCTCTGTATCCCCCTCATTAAACAATGAATGACTGTATTCCTACCAGTGGAATTGCTGGGCCAAATGATACTTCTATTGTGAAAAGGAAAAGAAGCAGCCTCTGCACCTGGGATTGTAAGGGGGGGATGAAAGAAATGGCTTCAGCCTTGAAACAGGCGTTACTCC